>NW_015113444.1:37522-87313 GCF_001443285.1 Poecilia latipinna | reverse complement strand
TTTTTAAAATATTCCCCCCAAAAAACCCCAAAAGGGGGGTTTTTTTCCCCCCCGTTTTAATATTTAAAAAAAAAAAAAAAAAAAAAAAAAAAAAAAAATCTCCTATTAAACACCATTTGTTTCCCACTTAATTAGTTAATCCAAAAAAAATAAACATACAGTGTATTGGTATTGTGTTGATTAGAAACTAAACATCAATACATGGGAGTTTTCGCATGTTGACATTAGAAGTATATTATTAACTGGAGATGCACCTTTGCTACAAATGATCAAATGTTTACTAATGGAATAATAGATTATTGAATTTTAGGAGATAAAATGTATATTTTCTTATTTGTAAAGGAACTGACTTACTCATTTATTTACATTTTTTAATGCATTTCTGATACGGGACCAAAAGTAAAAAGACTTGAATGAAAAATCTGCAGAATGTCCCAATATTGTTATCTGATTAATCGTCAGAATAATCAATAATTGAAATGGCCATTAGCAACCCGACGATAAAACTCTTAACATAAATAAGCCAAGTTACCTGAGAGCCCAGCAGAGTCTTTGTGTAATAATCTCTTGGCATGAAGACCTCAACGATGGCTACAAGAGTCCAAAAGGCATCTTCCTGGTCTAGATACAGCAAGGCGATTGCTGCTAGCCTAAAGAAAACACGCATTAATTAGGAATCATTAAAAAAAAAAGCCGGCAAATAATAGAAGCCCAGAGGTGCCAGATGTGGTCAGATACCTGTTGAGACCCTGACAGTAGCCGATGTCTGGATTCCTCCAGGAGAAGGCCACCAGGACGTTCCGCAGCTTGTTGATCCCGCCCGCGCTCGGCGAGGCATAGTGCTTGTTGTTGGGCAATGTCCGGAGCAAGTCCAGCTCGATCTGCTTGGACGCCGGGTTGGGCCGATCCCGCGCCACGTTCAGCAGCGTCTCGTAATAATCCGGGGCCAAGTGGTCGCGGAACTTCTTGACGTGGAAGGTGACGCACCAGCGCCACACGATGGAGCGGTGCTCGTGCGGCACGCCGCAGCGGATCAGGGCCTTGAGCTCGGGAGAATGCACCAGGTCTCTGTTCATGGTGCTGGCCAGAAAGTTCTCCCACTTCACCCCGACTGAAACCTCCTGGTCGGTCATGGACAGGGACTTCAGCTCCAAGGCCCTCAACTTTGCAACCAGCTTCTCCTCTTCCTCCTCTTCCTCTGGGACCGTTTTGAAGCCGTACACATCGTATTCACTGACGGAGAGAGAAAATAAAATTAAACACCTTCAATCTGCAAACAGATAAAAGAAAAAGAGAAGCTCAAAGGTAGAAACTAAGTTTCTTAGGGTTGCTTCGGATATATAATAATACATTTGCACCATGACAACATGCCTGAGCTTGTCTGGAAGTAACAGCAAATAATGACTGAAAAACACCAAGCAGCAGACGGAGTTTTTCCAGTCACGAATATTAGCATGCAGCTATAAATTAAAGTAGAACAGGTCCTGGGGCTGCACAAACCTCGCCTTTGAGAAACAGATTTCTTCCTCATTGATTTCAGGTGAAACACAAACAAAATCAGACAAGCTCTGGTCAGAGTTCCCCTCTCAAATCTTTTCACACTTTGCCACATTAAAACCACCAGGTTCTGTGTGTTTCAGTGGGATATTATGTGATTAAAAAAAAATAAAATAAACACATAGCACATAACTTGGAAGTGGAAGAATAATGACACTTTTGTTTTTTCCTCAAAAAAATCTTAAAAGTGCGGTGGGTATTTTCTTTCATCCAACTTCAGACAATACTTTAAAGAAGCAACTCTCGCTGTAATTGCAGCTCATCATTGCACTTTTCCATAAAGCTCAGATTTATCAACTGCACTTCTAGTAGATTAGAAGTCTGCAGAATCTCCCAACTGAGCTGAGGATCTCTGCAGCTCCTCCATAGTTGCCATAGTTACCACGGCTCTTATGGCTGCTCCTTTGCTAAATACTCTCCTTGCCCAGCATGTCATTTTGAAGCTGAAAGGAAGAACTCAGTTCTAGCAAACAATTAATACCTGACTGAATTTGGTTTGAAGATTTGGTGTTCGTTCTGGTCGGGGCTCTCCGCCTGCAGGGCATCCTCCAGTAATCTGGAAATGACTTCCCGGGCCGGATCCTCCTCCGACGAACAGACCGGCTTTCTCACCTCCTGAAGCAGCACCAAATATTTACTCTCCACTTGACAGAGTTTGGCCTCCAGAGCTGTGCACTGCGACAAGGGTGGGAATAATGGTTTTAATTTCTCACACATTCAGATTTGTGAAGATCGAGTTGAACTTATGCAAGTTTACAGTTTTTTTTATTTTTATTTATTTATTTATTTATTTATTTTTACCTTTGCTTCTAAAGCCTTTTCCCGAATCTCTGCGTTCCTGCGCAGGACAGTCAACTCCAGGATCTCTTTGTTCAGAAACTTGTTTTGGGATTTGTAGCCTTGAAGACTGTCCTAATATTGAAAATAAAAGAAGCAAACAAGTTTAAAATCTTTAAAAGATTTTAAAACATCTTTAAAATAAAGATGTTTTAAAATCCCCACCCCCCACCATCTATACTGGCTGGTTTAAGAATTGTCTTCTGCACCTTCAGGATGCTCAGCTCCTGCTGAGGTGGCGGAGAACCAGCGTCGCTGACATTCCCGCTCTGCTCAGAGTTTTCCTGTGACAGCTTCACGATGACCTGATCTTTGGCCTGGATGGTCTCCATCAGCATCCCCAGCTGGTCATTAATTTCCCCCACCTTGATTTTCAGGCCCTTCAGCTCCTGCTGCAGGCTCTCCTTCTCCAGAGAGAGACGCTCCATGTGTCCACATAGCGACTGGATCTGTACGTCTCGCTCCTGGAGGACCGCCTCCAGCTGGGCGACGTCCTCCTGGGTCACGGCCGGACTGGGAGCCTGGTCCGGGGCCGCGGACGGATCTGGAGCTGCTCGCCATACGCTGGGCCTCTCGAACTGGGAGGTTCTGAGAGTCTGTTGCAGGAGCCTCACCAGCTCCTACAGGGGCAAGAGCAGATCTTTTCAGAATTAACAAAACCTGAAGCTTAAACTGTGAAAACATCAAAGCTATGGCAAGCAATCAACTACATTTATTTTGGTGGGTAAAAAATATAGAGAAAGTCACAGCTTATGGAGAAGCTGTGATAATTTTCATGCTCTGACTTTCTCCTGTAGTTGTAGCCATCTTTGTTTCTATTAGGCTGCATTCTAAGACATAACATAAAATATTATTACCACCTTATTTGGAATCATCAGTATCTGAAAGCATCCTACCTTATTAATACATCACAACATCAAGTCCTACAATATGTGTTGAACTCAAGGTCCATGGGCCAAATCTGGACAGCCAAAACTATTTATGTGGCCCTCTAGACTCTTAGAGGGCCACATAAATGGAACATTGAGTCAACTGTCGTGTGGTTAAAGTGCCAAATAACATCAATGTGAGAATGTTAACCATTTAATTTTAAGAAGTACTCTTTAAATGAAGGGAAAGATGTAATATTTTAACAGTTTGTAACGGGTAGTTTTATCAGCGCATTCAGTCACAACCGGACCTTTGAGGACATTTGTGATCTTGATGTGACCTGAAATGAAATTGAGTTTGACATCTGTGTCTAAACGGTCAAAATATGTGTTCAAATCCCGCTCAGTTAACACGAGAAATGAGGCATCTGAAGTGCATCAAGGTGTAAAATTCTTTTGGATATTATAACGAGGGTTCCTACAGATTTTTCAATTAAAAATGTACAATTATTTTCATAACCTATACACTTTGGTAGCATAGCGCCATTTAGCTGCTTTTTGTGGCAACTGAACTTACTTGAGTCAGCTCTACCTTTAAATCTATAACTCTCTCAAGAAAATAATACAAACTCTTTGAAACATAGTTTGTAAACTTTGGTGCATTTACTTAATTTCCTAAAATTAAAAAAAAAAAAAAAACATTTAGTGTCTTTGCCATCTTAACCAGGCCATGTGACAGACAAACAGACTGTTCATCTTAAACAAGCAAAGTGATTTTTAATGCTACAAGATACAAAGTTACTGACCACAAGAGAAAACGTTTCCGTCGATGTTCCAGCCCTCACTTACACCCAAACAAGAAAACAGGACAGGAAGAGCAGGATCTCAAATACAAGCAGCAGGTTTACAGCCTGGGAGAACTCAGAGTAGAGTTCCTGCTTTTTTTGGTTTTTTTTAAAGAACCAGTTCAGCTAGTTAAGAATCCTGTTCTTAACTAGTTCAACTGTTCCTCCTGAAGGGAGGCTTTCCAAATGTATCAGATCTCTCTGCCGGCTTGGAAACGTCCATTGTGACTTTTGGTCCTTATAATCTTTTATTGCTCAATATAATCTTTGTGCATGTATTTTTATTTATTTACTTTTTTAATATAAAAACAGTTTTGAAAGTAGTAATGCAACACATAAAAAGAAAATGAACAACATTGTGGCTCCAAGTGTGTGGAGGGGAAAAAAAACAATTCACTGCATCAGCTCTGAAAGGGTTAACCTGAGAAAATGCGATGTCTCCTTTAATAGGAGTCACTTTTAGCTAAAGCAACCAATCAGCTGTGGAGAAATAAAAAAAGAAAAAAAAGGAGAACAGGAAGAAATGGGGAGAAATGCAACAGCTGTGATTGTTTTCGACAGAAATGCTGTTTCCTTGTTTCAGACTAAAGCGTGACTAATCACTCCCTGTCTTCCTGTATCAGTGAGAGCTGAGAAAAGACACCCAACCTCTTAGTCTGACATGGCAAGAAAGGACGTGGGAAAGCACAATGCAAACTTTGAATTAAAAGAAGTCTGTAAAAAGTTTGTATTATAAAATAAAGCATCATAAAGTTTGATAAAGTATAAAGAGGAATAAGCTCACCTTCTGGCTGGCCAGCTCCTCCCGGAGTTTGATTTGCTCCTGCTGCATCTGGTTCATCTCATCCTGCTGGTTCTGGAGGCGGAGCTGCATCTCCAAAGATTTGCTGCCGTTGCATTCCCCTGTCGGACTCCCAGAACCGCGTCTCTCCACGCCGCGTGCGAACTTCCCTGGTCCCCGCACGTCTCGGAGCAAGAGCCTCTGAGGTCGTTGGCGGTTTCGCACGAAATCGAAGGTGAACGCCGAGCCAAAAGAATCTGAGCAAGAAGAGGAGCAGACGCGGAGAGGAATGCTAGAGCAGAATTCATCTCCAAGCAGTCGTGGGTGACCGAGAGTGGACTCACGTCTCTGTGTGTCCAGATGAGGTTTCTGTTCGGTGAAGTCCTTAGGGGGAGCGTCCACCATCTCCCACTCCTCTGAGCTGCTGTTGTGGTTGCCGGTGTAAAACACGCTGCGTCTGTTCTCCACTCGGCCTGGCCGCAGATTGGACATGGAGTTCCTTTAAAAGAGGAGAGACTGGTTTAAACTCGACTGTTCGCAACTTTGTGAAAGTTACTAGTCGAAGTTCCTAAAAGTCAGCCGAGGAAAACGAAGCTGCAAAAAACAACACAGATCCCTTAGAAACAATCCAACTAAATGATGACTTCATTTCCACAAAATGTCCTTCTAGTGTAAAACAATACAGAGGACCTCAATGACATATTTATGCACTCTCAGCTTATTCGCATTTAGTCAAGTTCCAAACAAAACTTTATTTCTTCAGATTTTATGTGACAGACCAACTCAAAGTAACTGAAAAGGAAAAGAAATCTCAAAAGAATATATTTGACATTCCAGCAACTTTACTCTGATCTATGCAAATAAAAATCGAATGCTACCAACTGCCTTTAGAAATAATTTAGTCAATAAATAGAGTATTTTTATCTAGAACATTCTCTAGATAAAAAAAATCTGTTCTATGATGATTAAAGCAACAGCAGGTAACAAAATAACCTTAGCTTTGAATCTCATATAGCACTGTTCAATGTACCGTGGGAAAACATAAAAGAACGATAGATGAACTCCAAACTCATCAAGACATGGTCAGCAAAAACTGTCAGGCCAGGAAATAATAATTTGGTGACAGAATAATTAGTCACCAAATGTTTCAAATATGGCATTTGTGGGAGAGCAATGAGAAAAAAAAAAACTGCTATTGAAAAATGTTATGAGAAAAACCGACATGTTGTGCAGTGCTAGTAGAGACTTAGTGAAAAAGACTTACAAACTGAAAGATAAGCAGAAAGATATAGGTACTTAAGTTTTTATTTATTTTGTATTGACAAAAGTACAATAATTACAAATGAAAACCATATACTTTAGATTTTTATGAGTAAACAAAATCTGAAAACATTCATGGGCTGCTCTGTGTTAACACGAATTATGCGTTTGATGATGTGAAAAACATGTTGAAAAGTTCAAGATTACCTCAGTAGGGAACTTCCTATTCATCATCATACTGAGTTTAGTAAGAAATTCAACACTAGCAGCATTTGATTCTGAGGTACGAACACTTTGTCACAACATGAAAATGTAACACATGCTGTACATCTGTTTCGGGATCAAATCTTTTGAGCAAATATGTCTACGTGCTAGAAAGAGGAACTCTTGATTGTTGAATAGTTGATAAACTAGTGAACTACAGATGTGACCACTTCCTCTACTACCGTTGGCCTCAAGCAGAACCAAAGCGATTTTCTTCTCTCATTTAGAGACGCAAACCAGACAAAGCCTGCAATAATTTGGCAGCAAGCCTACAAAAAACCCTGAACTTTGTAATAAAACAGCTGGAGGTACAAGTCACGCTTTGAAGAGCTCTCACTAGGCTTCCAGCCTTACCTGAGCTCTGTACCAAAGTTTTTGAGGGAGAAGGGCCCTCTGGCTGACTGGATTCCCACCATCCCTCCTGCATCCATTTCTGTGTCCATAGCAAAGTCGCTGCGGACTTTCTCCATGCTGTCACTTAGCTTCTCAACGAAGAAAGCATCTGAAAATCATAACAGAGTTTGTTAGAATCAACTAATAAGTGCAATAGTCCAACTGCTTCATCTCAAGAAAATATACTTGATAAACGTAGCCGGTAAAAGGATGCAATAAGTTTGAGTTAAATAAGGAAAGCTAATTATGTTTCAACTTTCTGATATCCTGCAGAACGACTCAAATCAGATATTCTTTTCTTTCGTGTATGGAAACATTTCACGAAGGATCAAGGACTTATAACAAAAAAAAAGAGGGAAAAAAGCAGAAGAACAAAGTTGTTTGATAAAATTATCTAGAAACTGTGAGATCTCAGTCTGCTTAAATGTTCAAACTAAGTCAACTACTAAACAGCCCTGTTTCGTTTTACATTTCAAAGTCTGATACGTAATCAATAACATTTGTTGATCTAACAAAAATGTTGACCTTTCACTCAAACCAAGATGTGAGGAAAAACAACAGGCCTAACAGTCATTCTGGTAAGCAGCTTCACACACATTTCAACACAGTTAAGAAACAAAGAAGTGTACTTGTGTCAAAATTGAGAGAACACAGGATATGATGATGCAAATCTATCGCTTCGCAGACTGAGAAACATGCCCAGCTTTGAATCGAGCCGCAATGAACTGCAAGCAACAAACAACAAATATCTCTTTAAAATATTAGTGGGTGTGTGATTAAGTGTAACAAATGCTCTATTCCAGGATAAGTGTGATTTTAATATTAATCATCAAAAGCATTCACAGTTCTCTGCAGCTGTAACCAAAGTTGCACTTAACTCCAACGTGCACTGATCAGCTCCACGAAGCGACAGTTGCTGGTCCACAAAGTCTTCAGTAACCATTGCTTGATTTTCACTTTTTTTTTAAATTACTGCATCTATAGTAAAAACATTCAGATAAAGAGCAACAGTTTGTTACTCCACGGTTGACCATATTTTATGATCGCCTGTGGTTAAAGGCGATCATAAAATATGACAGGTCAAGGTTAACTTGCACCCCACATCCTCTGCAGGCTTAGTTTAACTGAGCTGCCAATACCAGAACCGTCACCTCCACCTTGATTGGATATATCCAAAATATTAAGGCATCCGTTACCCAGATTTGGTTTTTGAAAACTAATTTAAATGCAAGACATCCCAATAAAACACCCACTGCCAATTGACTGAACATGCAAATTTGCAGCAAAACTCAGAGAGAGCACAACTATTCTATTTTTTCTTAAGCTGAAATCATAGATGAACAACAACACAAACAATATCCAAAAACACTAGAAAAGAAATCATGCCAACATGATGAATGCAGTAACCTTATAATTATTTCAGCTTTTCCATTATTTATACAGATAGCAATTAGTAGTGCACTAATCGATTGGCCGGCCGGCCCCAGTTTCCTTAACCTTGGGTGATCGGCAATCAATACATATGTGAAACCAATCTTATCCATCTCCGCAAAGGTCTGAAAAGAAGAAAACAGGCCCATAGTCTAACCTAATATGCAAGTTTTGTTTGTTTTTATAATGTGACAAATACTAAGTGAACAGATTATTTTTAGTCTAATTAATTTAGTAGTTTGGAGAGCAATGCTTTTCATTTATATTTGAGAGCACTACCTCATGTGCGGATAGAACAAGTTTGTATTGTTTCACAGGTATCGTTAGATATTTTTCAATAAAGCTGGAATGTTGAAGATGTATTGTGACCTTACAGGACCTCAAAGCGTCGGTTCTTAAAAGAAGAAAAAAAGAAAAAGAATTGGCCTGTTAGCCTTTATAAAGATCGGTGATTGGTCAGAAAACTAAAGGTAAAGGTTTAAGATAAAATAACCCTGTTGGGTATGTCAACATGCCAAGTGCATCAAGAATGAGCAGATATGTGTAGAAACAAACTTCTCTGTGAACACACCTACACATATACAGATTTTTGAGGCAGGACTACAACAGTTTTAGCTCCGACAATCTCACTTTTTTTTACAATTATTATTAGACGCACTGCAAATGAAAGAACATTTGCAACACTTACACACTGGAACACTACTGTGAAAAGGTTTTTGCCCTTTTACATACAGTATTCCTTCTATTTTTGCTATACTGTTACCCTGTCAAAGAAGTTTTAATATCAAATAACTCGAGTTAATACAAAAAGGTTTACATTTATTATTTCATTAGTTAAACCAGTCTGACCTCTGCGGAAAAAAAAAAAAAAAACTTTTGTATTTACACTGACAGTGTTTGACAATGACATTTGTTTTAAACATATATACATGTTGTACTTCCTCACAACATTGCAGGAAGTGGTAACCAATGCTGATTGAAGCTGATCAACTCCCGAAAATGCCAATTATTATTATTTGGTGTGTGCTAATAAAAAAGTCCCTTCTTTTATGTGTTTAGTATTAAAATGAATGAATTATTCTCAAAAGACATATTTTTAAAAATATAGTATAGAGTTATATCATCCACAAAATATTTAGCAACTATTCTTAAATAAAAAAAAGTCAAAACTCTTGGCAGAGATACCCCTTCATCTCAGAAAAAAATGACTTCAGAAGTTTTGACCTGCATCAAGCTCAATTCATGTCCAACATGCTAGTCTAAATACCCTTACACAGACCCAGATGAGGAAAGAT
This sequence comes from Poecilia latipinna, assembly GCF_001443285.1. NCBI lineage: Eukaryota > Metazoa > Chordata > Actinopteri > Cyprinodontiformes > Poeciliidae > Poecilia > Poecilia latipinna. The sequence continues at coordinate 77,781 of NW_015113444.1, read as the reverse complement.
AACTCAGGTATTTGAACATTTTGAAGACAAAGATAAGAACAGGGAACACTCTAGAAAGGAGAAAACATGAGTTGTTTGCATAGAAACAGGAAAGAAGGCAGGATTCATAGTTCAGATCACTCAGCTGAATGACAAACCCCCCCCCCATGTATAAATGCATGGTGCTTAAGCAAAAACAAATAAGACGCTGCAGGTCAAAGAACAATTTTAAGCCCATTTCCGTCCCAGGTGAAATGTCAATAGTGTCATTAAGCAAAAATCCAGCTCTAATATCATTAATGTCAATTCACTTTCTCTCTCTTAGATTCTAATTTTTTAAGAGCCTCACATTCCAACACACTGTTTCCAGAGAAACACAAAAACCCTGAAACCAAATATTTCCGATAGTTCTGTTTGTACCAGAAAGTAAATATTAATCTGCTGCCTACAGGAGGTCACAGTCGCCTGATGTGTGAGAATGGTGGGGCCGTTGCTGAATGTGTGTGTTCTTGCCTACCGCTGTCCTTGCCCACGAGGCCGGTGGGAGGGTAGGCCTGCGTGGGAGAACTCCAGCTGTCTCTCTTCCCTGTGCCTCTGGTGTTACTGTACTCCCAACGCTTCTGCTGCAACTCCTGGAGCCAGTAATGCATCACCTGTCTGCTGGGGGCCTGGAAACAAGTGCACACACCTAGTTATTCACGTGTATAGGATAAAAAGAAACTTCCTCTGTCAAAGGTTGCAGTGGAGCATTTTAAATAGGCATAGGGAAGTTTCCAGCATCAACTGAACACCTTTTTTCTATTTTGAAAGTCAGATTCAAAAGAACTAAAATTAGTCTTAGAAAGTTTTGGCCAGCTGCTTGGCACGAGAAAGAGTGACGTTTCCTCCCCCACCTGTTGCTGCAAACAAATGGTGGCTCCTATCGTTTTGCCTTGCTTGCAAAAAACACAAGGTCATCTGATTGAAAAGCTGTGGTTGAAAACTTGATGTAGTGTCACTAAGCATTTTTAGTAAAGTATCAAAATTTAAAGAGTATTATCTGAAAAAAAAAACCCTTTAAGGAAGCTTATTTTATCATTATTAAGCTACTGACTGGAAAGATCAACCCCCCTGCAAGATAAAGAACGAATGCATGAAACTATCAGTAGCAATTCTATGGAAGAGCCAATATAGCTGAGATATTCTTTCTTAATTTTGTATTTAGGAGCAATAATTAACACCTCCATTTTGTCAGGACTTAGCTGGAGAAAATGATAATCTAATTTTTGTTAGTACCTGATTAAACTAGACGACTCATGGAGCTCAGATGCCCCAGCAAAAGGGTAAAGTTGGAGGTCATCTGCATAGATAATAATCACATTTACAAGAAACCACACTGAAATGTATTCTCATGAAAAGAGGAGTTGTTTTGCTACAACGTTTCCCAGAATTTCGACTCAGGCATTGTGCGTACTGCTGCAGGAAGAATAACCGGAGTGATTGTTATTCTGTTCACACTGCCCATCAAAAGCGTAACGTTGTCCTAGTTTGAAATGGTAAGATATGAAGTTCTGGCCCGTTTAGCCATGTAATTCAACAAGTTACAGCCAACGGACTTTGAACTTGGCAGCTTTAAGTAAACAGTTAAAATTGTGGATATTTTAACTAATCCAGTTGAGTTAATAAAAGTAATAGTCGGGTTTCTATTAGCTTTCTACACTGAGAAAGCAAAAAATGATTGTATGCAAGAGGAAAGTGTAGATAGTTTATTTCGATCCAGCTGACGAGCAGTGCACAGCAATAGATAGGGGCGGGGCAGTGCAACATTATACATTTCGTAGCTAGAGGAGACTATTGTGCAAGTAATGTGTTCTCTGATCCCACATGAAGAGGACAATAAAACTGAATTTTGACCAGCAGTAAGCCTTTAGAGTCTTGACACACACAATGAAAGATCAAGTTTATGATACCACAAGAATCTCAAATGAGTCCATATCCAATTTTAAAAATACAATGTTTCCACTCTGCAGTTACAATGATTTAAAAAAAATAAAATAAATTGTGCATTTACAGTCCAGGAGCTCTACAAATAACTGGTTACTCTTTGGCTCAGTCATGTGAAAAAGCAGAGAGGCTGGTTTCAGTCTCAGTTCCAGCCTCTAGCTGTACAATCTGTTTGGTATTAGCCAGTCAGACCATCTGCTGAAAAGGAAACTGACTTTAGACAGTGGGAGCCAGGCCACCTGTTTTACTCACAGTCATATGACGGCAGAGAAGACTGAGACAGCATCACATGAAGTGCTGTAACTAGGGAGCCCAACAGTGAGTGGGTTAACACTCACTGCTTTAACAACTTTAACACTAACAAATACCAGAAGCCCATTTTTCAAAGCTGCTGCTTTTACTCCAGTTGGTTATAGATACTGGCTGTATGATCCCCTTATAACAGCTTTTCGTTTGATTATGTAGATCACAGTTTCAAGAATTTCTAAAGGCAAAAGTAAATTAAGCCAAGAAAAGAGTAGATTTCATCAAATATAGACAATATACTAGAGTCAGGATTTAGCTCCAAGGTTTCATTTGGAAAAGAATGCAAACTGAATGCTTCTTTATTTTAAAGAATGAAGCATGTCTTTTGGTTGAACAAAAGGGCTGTCACAAGCGAATATTCTGAGTTTTATTTTTGCTAACGAGCAGAACATTTACCAAACATAATTTTTTTCAGAATATTTCCCTACATTATCTAAAAGAGAGAGAAAAAAAGGGTCAATTATTTTAAGCACTGAAACTTTATTGCATACATTTTGATGAATAATTATGTCAATTTTGACACATAAATTTTTTTTTAAACAGTCAAAAAAAATTTTTTTAGATACAAAAAATTCTGGTTGAAACCTTTGTATTTGCACATTACTGGTACCACCGTATCTCTGACGCACAAGCCACAAATACAAGCAATAGATGACAACGCAGCACATACTGTAGGCTATATTCTGCTTAAAAAAAGACAAGATGAGACAGCAGAAAAATACAATAGTGCACAAGTTGAGCATGCAGTAAGGAGTTGATCTTTTTGTCCTGGAGCCGATAACAACTGTTTAATTTAGCATCAAGACGAGTTTTCAAATTTAAAATGTTGCTTATTTTGTTGATCTAAAATGTGACTCTACTTTTGTAAGTATAATTTTGCATAGCAACATTTTACATATTTTAGTGAAAACGGAAGGGGAAATTATTCATTAATTTCATTTTTCAAAATGCTGCAGTCGTCTTTAGTTATCCTTTATATCCTACATACAATGCCTTGTCACCATCTAAAAGTTCTGTGAGTGCCTTTTCAGATTAATTTGTTTGCTTTGATAAACATTGGATATTTTCGTATTGTGCCAAGTCTCATAATGTATTTATTAAAAAAAAAAAAAAGTAATGCAGAGACTGATGTGGATGTCAGCGAAAAACATTGATTCACCTCAACTAATTCATTGTTTTCTTGCTAGTTAACTTTAATGCAAAACATCATAGTTAATTTTTCATTGCCAAATGTAAAAACTAACAAGAAAACAGGGAGGTCTGTGGAAATGTGGAGGATGACGGGCCGTCAAATTAAATTCTGCTCAGGGCCTCATTCAATTTTTGGTCGGCTCTGAACACACACACACACACACACACACACATACCCACACCCACACACACACAATCAGCTGGTGAATTCTCGGCCTGTGGTAGGTTATTTTCAACACAACTTCTCTAAAAAATCTCTGCCACTCGACATATTTCCACGGGTGTTTTGAAAGTAAAAAGCAAAACAATTTGTTAGAAAGGGTGTGTCTGTCGCCTTTCCTGAGACAGAAAGGAAGCGACACATGACAAAAACAATTATCTACCGAGAGTTGTGATAGAACTGTTGAAATAAGTTTCTACCTTCAAGAGAAATTCTTTCCCAGCTGTACGGATCTCGAACTGTCCCTCTTCCCCCTCCACGTCGTACATGAAGCAGGCATCGCCTATATCAATGTGTCCGAGAGGCAGGGCATCTTGGGGAGTCTTGAAATAATACAAGTAACATTTCCTCGGGTCGTACACGAACCACCTCAGTTTGTAGCCCCTGAGAGGCCCCTTGCCGGAGAGTTTGTTCAAGTAGCCGCACAGCTTGGAGGCCTGCTCCTTCGCTCCCTCCACCTCGGCCACATCGAGAGACTTGAAGGACTGCAGCCGTGAAACTGTGCAGGAGCTCTCCCCGCTCCCATCCTCCTCTTCGTGCATCTTTCCTAGAAGTTTCTTCTTCTTCTTCTTGCAGCCCCGCAGATGGCAACTCCTGGGTCCATCCGCATGACTGCTTTCCTCAGAAAGGGGGTGCTGGGAAATGTAGTTTGAGGTAATTGTGACGTGTATGAGAGGCATCCGCTCGCTGAGGGCTGTGCCACCGAGAAGCGCCACAGGGAGATGCTGTTTTATAAGGCAAGGAAAATAAAGCGACAGACCGGAAGCAGAGGGTAAATAAACACTTCTCTACTTTTTGTGAGAGATTAAATTAGGAAATTAAAATTGCTCTTTTATTTTAAAACATGAGATATAGTGTGTAGGATTTAAAACAAAATATAAATTGTTTTGAGCTTAGCTTGTTATGTCCTCCAAATTTAGAAGAAAAGTTAAACTACAGCTTTTAGAGATCCATCACACCTAAGAAATATCTTGAATTGACTTTTGCAGCTGATTGTAAAAGTGCGTAATTCCTATTAGGTACGTCTACATCCAACTGGAGGCTCCTTTATCTGAATATGTTAATAGCCCTCCTACCAAGTACATGTCAGTCACCTGTTGCTTCAGTTGCATTCACCATTAGCCTCACTGCCCACATTTATGTAATACTTTAACTGTGTAGCTTTCAACACTATTTTATCATTTTGTATTTAGGTGTTTTTATTAGTCAGGTGAATGAATGGATGTTGAATTAATGTTTGACAGCTTATGTCTGGTGAATAAACTTGATAATAGTTTTCACAATACCCAAGATATGAATTAGTTGTTGAATCTTTCAAATTCAGACTGTGAAGAAGGTCGACTGAATGACTGACAGGTTGATTTAGAAACATGCTCCGTGTGTGAGCCAGATCTAGAATAACAACACATAAATGTGATGAGCTGATGCTGCAAGTAGGTTAAGATAAGAGTTATCTTTTGAGGGGGGGGGCTTCCCCACACATGCTTAGTATGTATGTTATGCATTCAAGTCATGAAATTGCTATTAACTTAAAAACAAATTCAAAGTAATAAGTACAACATGGATATGTTTTCTGCACATCATGTTTTCCTTTCTCCCACACTTCTGCAGCACCTGCGTTGTCATTCCATTCAACGCATGCTAGAAAGTACAGCTGCAAAAACAAAACGTAAGATATACACGATCAAAGATGATTGTGACCTCAAAAATTTCTTACAATGTGAACAGAACTGTGGTGGTATTTATAATCAATCTCTCTCCTTCTTGTAAAACCTTCAGCTGACTGAAGATTAATGCTGCTTTGGACTACAGTTAATTCATATCAAAGCTGCAATCTCTGATGTGGGCGTGCACTTAATGTATTTCACAGTATGACTCATAAGAGGAGAAGAAGGAGAGTTCAAGCTGCCGGAACTCACTCTGAAGGTGAAACAAAAACACACTTCAGATGATTAATGGGTACAAACCTGTTGTACTAGGGTGTATGTGGGCCCCAGTACAGTGAGTAAACAGTAGGTGATTAGTGTTATGCTGGGAAATACACCTGTTGTTTTTTTCCCATTTTGAACCAGCGCTTTACAGTGAAAAACCCCAATTACAAGTTCTGATAATCCTCTGGTAAGACTCATATTCTAGCTACTTAGGAAAGCTTAAAGAGTTCAGGAGGTTGTTTGTTTTACCTCGAGGCATGAAAAGCAGACAGACGGGATGCGGTTCAGTTGCTGTGACATTTTATGGGCGTCAAATTGTGACCTTTCAAGGTTACACATCCCCCCCTGCTGAGAGGTGGGCTGTCATAAAGCCACTGTAACCAAAATAGTTCAAACAGCTTCTTGAAGCTGTTCATTTTGTTTTTAGGAACCTTTTATATTCACTTTTAATCAGTTGAATGTTGACAAATCTTTTGCATAGCAACATTTGTTCTAAGTTTGTTCTTTTCAAAGATGGGTATGGTGATAAGAATTGACCTCAAACCTCACATCTCCCCCAGAGGAGTGTGCTATGAATCACAAAGTGCTGTAAAACAGACAGTCTACACTGCTACCAGTATGCTGAAATTATAGGCTATGCTACTGTAGCGGTTGTTAGTCATACATGGAACATAAGGTACGGTGATTGACTTGATACTTATTCTTCATGTGTAATATAAACACACACACACAAAAATCACAGGAAAATGTGAGACCAGAATCAATTTAAGAAAATGTTTAAATGAAATTATTCTCTTATTATTCTCAGAAAAATAAGAGAATAATTTACAGTGCCAAAAAAATGATCCCGTTACATATCATTGCTAATAAATGAGACCTGGCTAAATCTTAACAAATGGCCTTTAGAAAGGGTAACAAGAAAAGAACCTTAACCTGTCATTCACAGGTTGTCATTCACAACACGAGAGGACCCAGATTTGGGTCCTCTCGTGAATGACAGGTTAAAACCTTCATAACCGTACTGTTGCAAAAATGACTGATAACATACTTAACAAAATAACATAAATAAATCATAAACCAACCATATTCAGAAGTTTGTTGCAATGAGAGACTTCTCTTTTAGAGACATTGTGAGGAACATCTGATTTTCAAGAAGAAAATAAAAAACATGTTTTTAAAAAAAATAAATAAATAAACAACCAGTCCACCTAACTGCAATGGCCTTTAAGTGTGCTCAGTGCACATAAATGCACCGTTGAAGAAAATGCATTGTTGAAGCATTAATGCAGAACATTTGTAAGAATCTGTGAAATGCTTGGTAAATAAAATTAGATTTGATGAGATCCAAGTTTTTTTTGTTGTTTTTATTTATTTTTTTTTAATGTTCTAAGGAGGAATATCACTGAACATCATCTCAAAACAGTCTCCAGAGCCTTTAAAATTTGAAAAATTTGTGTGGAGAAAAAAAATGGGTCGACATCGCTCCCACTACATGCAAGTACAATAAAAACTATTTTCTTTCTCAAAGATTTATTTTGATTTTACTTTTTAACACTTGCACGCGACTGATCATCATATCATTTTAAAAATCACACAACATAAGTAGCAGGTAAAATGCAGCTCTAAATTAAACTAAGGTAATGAATGAATTAATTCAGGAAAAACAAACTATAAGCCATATTTGAAACATGATTTCTGCCTGAACTTAATAACTAGCCGCGCTACCTTTAGCGCAACATCAAAAGTGTTTGCCATAACTGCTAATGAGTACGTAACATCATTGTGGGGAATTCGGACCCACTTTTCTGTACAGAATTGTTCTACTGCAGCCACCCTAGAAGACATTAAAACAACGGCCTGTTTAAGGTCATACCACAACCTCCAAATTGGGTTTAAGTTCAGACTTTGACTAGCCCACTCCACGTCAATACCTCCATTAGAAATATAGTTGCCGAGAAAATTACTGATGTGTCTAATACTTATTTTCCCTACGAAGGGAGTAAACATGCTGGAGTTACGTTGCCTTTGTAGAGGGGGAATCTGAAATCACGTCTTATTTGTTCTCCATGACACAGAGTATTTCTGCCTTTTGGCTCTCCCCCACTGGGACTTCCTACCATGCTCTACAGAGCCGAACCTAAATGATTCATGACAACAGTCTGAGCCATGGGGGGAATGAGTTGTGCTTTTTTTTATGAGAACCTCAAAAGCAGACCCGGGGAAATGTCTCATCTTTTCAGAAGCTTATTAAGCCCCATTGAAAACATATCAAACCTTCCCAAATATTTCCATCCCTCCGTCTGTTTAGGTCCTTCCTTACAAACTTGATCTGAATTCACAGCACCTCCCCTAAAAACACACACAGAAAAACACACTGACGCATCTTCTCATCCGTCACTACGGTAATCAGACGCTCCATGGGTAAAACATCTCCCCCTTTCAAACCAATGCATACGTTTGCTCACAAACCACTGTTTCTCTACACGTTGCTTTCCGTTTCTCTTCAGGAAGCGTTTGCTTTGTTCAACAACCCTCAGCTCTCTTTGTTATGCAAATGACTGTCGTGCCGTTGCGGAGTACCTCTGCTTTCCAGACCAGTGGAAAAATATGTGTAATTGTAAATGTCATCTGTCTATATCTCTCAGTGTGGGGTCACAATCAAACCATTTTCAGTTGGAGATTACAGAGGTTCAGAAGCTGAGAGGAGAATTTTAATGTTTGCTGCAATGACAAGGGGTTCAAATCTCACACTGGTAACCACAAGGACAGGTATGTACCCCACTCACCGAGAACTATTTTACTGGAACACAATGGGAGCTTTACAGTGAAATTTGATTCATTTTCTTCAGGGATTGAGAGGAGCTGCTGCGCACTGTGTCGACAACAGAAAGCCAAATCTGAAAATATTTGCTACTTTTCGCATTCAAGACAGAAGGAGGAATACCAGACGAAGACTCCCTGCATTAAGACACGTGTGAAGTTTTGTTTCAAGGTAAGAAATAAACCTGTCACTAGCAGCTTAAAGTTCATTCATGATTTAGCTATTTTAACCCGCCTGCAAAGTATATATTACATCAGTTGTTGTGAAAGGGTGACATAGGTCAGGCCTTTTCTATTTTTTGGATATTTAACTACGGGTTTGTTAATGCTAATAAATTCTATATATAAACAGTAAACAAATTGTGTACTATAATAGACAGGATGGGTTTATTTTTTTCCCCCTGTGCCGTAATCATAAAAAAATAACATACAACAAGGCCTTTTCTATTTTTTGGATATTTAACTACGGGTTTGTTAATGCTAATAAATTCTATATATAAACAGTAAACAAATTGTGTACTATAATAGACAGGATGGGTTTATTTTTTCCCCCTGTGCCGTAATCATAAAAAAAATAACATACAACAAGAACATTGTGCTGCCTTCAGGCTTTGAGTGACGCCTCCTGGAAAATAAGCAAATTAGATTGTTAAAATACCGACCTGTTCTGGGCAGTGGGGAATAAATCCTGCTTGTGCTCACTGGACGCCTGTGTTACTTTGAACAGGACAAAGTGAGGATGGAGCAAAGGGAGCCGACTGTGGATCCTGCTGCTGAAGTTGCGGAGGGGAGGTTTAGAGAGTTGGCCACCAAGTGGTTCATAGATTCTCAACTGCCTTTTATTGTCAACAACGGCCTCTTCCCCAGCTGGTTCCTGGGCTTCATTAGCAGAAAGTAAGTATTCACAGAAGATGTCCTGTTATTTTGCACATTTCACACTCATGTGTAATGTAAACTTATTTTTAACACACAAAAAAATCCTTGATACTGCTATTAGTTTTCTGTTTGCATGCATGTTTAATTCTTTGATAGATTTTAAATTGTAAAAAAAAAAAAATCAGAAACCTCGAGAAGCAGTTATGTCCATACAAGCCACAGACATGTTATCTGTGATGGAAAGTGTCCACTCTACAGAGTACGCCCACATCCACTTTTTGCCCTTTCCTCTGACAGACACCACACTCCTACATAAAAAAGTATGTGGGACAGTTACTTAAGTACAACCAGTGTCAGCTATTTCGAAAGGGCATGTTGTGAAATGGGTTTTTCCTTTAAGACAATGATACTTCCAAAGTGGAAATTTTTTTTTTTTAAAAAGTGCTTTACTCTCCCAGAAAAAAAAATATATTTTTTTTAAAATGAGTTACAAATAGGCTTAAAATTTATATTTGAAGATGGTCTGATTTTCACACTGTTCTTGGTCTGTCTACAGAGATGCCGAGGACATGCTTAGAGAAAAGGAGCTTGGCTGTTTCCTGATTCGTCTCAGTGATAAAGCTATTGGATATATTCTGACGTACAAGTGAGTACTGGTTTACTTCTATAAACCTGGTTCATTTATTTTTAATTGCTATTTTAAGCAGATTTTTCATATGAACAGATTTTTCATATGAACAGATTTTTCATAACTTCCTCATAAATTAACTCTGCTTCTTGGAATATTAAATAATAAAAATAAGCAGCACCATCAAATATGCCTTTATTTTTAGCACTCCATCCAAACTTTAGACTTTTGGAGCTTTGGAGACTCAGAAATGTCCAATGTAATTTTTTATTTTTTATTTTTTGGCCAATTTTACCATTAATTTAAAAGTTTGAGTTTTACATATGAAATAATTGCAACAGCTTTCTAAAAATATTCTGTTTTTCTTTTGCAGAGGCAGAGATCGATGTCGCCACTTTGTGATAAGCCAGAGCGAGACGGGACGGTTTATAGTGTGCGGAGACACAGAGGGACACAACACTTTGTTCGACCTAATAGAACACTATAAAACAAACCCAGTTGAGCCCTTTGGAGAATATCTGACATTTCCATGCTATGGGGTGAGTTTTCACTCATTTTACTTTTTTTTTTTTGTTTTGTTTTTTTAACAGGATTTGAGCAGTCTCCTAACTGTTGTTTTTGTTCTTATAGGATGTCAATGAGGACCTCTATGATATCATCCAGGTCAACCCCAGAGAAAAACCGGCTGCTCCTCTCAGAGCAGCAAAGAAAGTACATAAGCAGCAGATGAACTCAGCCACAGAGCAGCAACCAGTGCGGGCACCAAGGATTAACAGGACTCAAGAGGTGAGTCCAAAGAATAAAAAAATAATAGAAACATAAATATATATTTTCTGTACGAAACATAAGACACGTAAATATATAATTTTGACTTCTATTTATTTACATACTTGTTCAACTTTATTGTGTTTTGGCATTGTCTTTAATTGTGAGTTTATGAGAAGGAAACTGCAATTTCATTGTTGCGTCTACTATGACAAGTCTATCTTGATCTAATTATTTACTAACTTGTTTATCTGGAAATACAACAAAATTTTACATGATGGCCGGGTTTTCAAATAAATGTTTTTGTTTTCTTAAAAATAGGAAGTACCACCTTTGCCACGGAGGACCAGACACGTTGAGAGCGCCCCAGTCAGTGACAACGATGGGGTTCTGTATGCTCAGCTTAGGAAGCAAACGCCTAGAGCCCATCACACCTCCAGGGACAAGTCCCCCGGATCAAATCAAGGCAAAGCCGAGAGGCTGAACACTAAGGAGCAAAAGAACGGCAGGTGTAGTCCTTCATCTGACCCTGAATCTCTCTACTCTGAGCTCAACACGCTTGACAGCAAGAGCATGTCCCTGCCTCTGCTGGACAACATCTCTGATGGCGAACAATGCTACAGACTGAGCGTACCTCCGGACACGCCGCCGCGACTTTCCCCGAGGCCAGTCCGGCAGGCCTCCGGCGGCATCTCACAGTCAAACAGCAGCCACAGCCTGGACGCCCTGAGCGACCACTCGGTCTATCACCTGGCTGGCAGCCACAGCCCAACAGCATCTGAAACGGCATCATCCACAGAGCAGCTCGAAGACTCCCTGTACGCCGAGGTCTCCATTGAAGCCCCCGTCGTTGATAACGACAACACTTATGAGATCCTCCCCAACCACAAGGAACCCGTCAAGCCCAAAGCCAACAGCAACACTCAAGAGCCTGGGGAGGAGACCAAACGCAAGTGTAACCCCGGGTCCTGGGGGATAAAAGTGAGTTGCAAGCTTTTCTTTCAGTACTGCTTCATTTATTATTTATTTTTGCGTTATTTTCTAATATTGACAGGTTATATATTTACTTTTTGCAGAATGATAAATGGAAATGGCTTTTCCCCGAGACCAAGAGGAAGTGACAAACCAACTAACGAAGAAAAGGCTCACCTAATTTCACTTATCTAACACTATTTTGCTACTTCTGTTGTATATTTGCTTTCAATGTACATATTTATTTAAAACCGATCAAAGTTACCCTTGTACATCTGATTGAATTTATTAAAGTTGTTGAAAATGTCTAAAATTGCTTCATTAAGCCCATTTCAGTAAAGTAGACATATTCAAATCACTTTTTTTAAGAGCTACAACTAAACTACTGTGAGAGATAATAAGCACTAACTGCGTGTTTATATATGGGCATGTAACCATGGAGGAAAAACAAACATTTAACGGAAACTTTTATGTAAAATGTTGTCATCTGGAAGGGAAGAACAAGCTGTAGGGGAGAATGTCAAATGTATTGCCTCACATGAGTTGCTGAAGATATTTTACCTTTAGTCCAGATTAATGAGCCTGTTTGGCCACTTGGAAATAAGAAAATAAGCAAGGTTAATGATAGATGACCTCTGCTTCCTAATAAGGAAACACTAATGCAAAATGCTGAGCTGTTGTGGAACGGCAGAGGCATTTCTATGTGCAGATATCAAAATGCAAATAACTGCTGAATTAAAACGTAGGAGAAATACCTTCCAGTGTTATCAAAATTCTTGCTGTGTACGGGTCGCTCTTACTGCTTTAGCTCTCCATAGCTGCCTGGAGAAGCATTCCTGTAATGCAAGGCCTCGTGTGGGCACGTTCAGAGAAATACAGTGCGCTCACTGGGGAAAATTTGCTGAAAGGCGTGCAGCTGATATTTAAAAATGTTTTTTGCTGCCATCAGAGCTTTACTTATTTTCACAGAAAACTAATTTGCATAAAGATTTTTAAAAGTCCGCATTCAACAGCAATGGGGAAATAAGCAGAAGGTTCTAAAATCCCTTTTAGTATCTTTTATCATGTGCCTTTCTTTTTTCTTTACTTTTCTGGTTACTGCTTTACTGGGGCATATAAACGATGATAAAGCTCATATTCATGCTCGTGTGCCTACATGAATTTGTGCAGACACACGACGCAGTGTATCTGTACTAAAACAGAAATACATCAGTTGCAGCATTGCATGTGAAACAGAAATTTTAGAAATTAGAATATAAGGTGTTTCCCCCTATAAGTCCTCTAAGGGAAAAAAAGGGTATGTTAAACTGCCGAAATGTTAATCATCCAGTTTTTGTGACCTTTCTGCTACCAGCTCTTTCACAACCAAGAACTGCATAATAAAATGTCGCTATTAAGAAAATTAATAACAGTGTAAAGTTGTAGCAGATCATCATGTAATAAGTGTGTGGTTGTGCAACAGTGGAAACAAACTACAAGTGGTGTAAAGCTGCAATGGATAATTATTGCATAAGTTCCTCATTGAGCAATACTGTCTCCGTATGATATTATGAAATACACTTCATCTACATCAAATTCACATAACATGAAACACTTCACATAGAAATGCTTATTGACTTATTCTTAGTCATTGCAGCACATAAATACACTCAGACTCATGTTATTCCACTGGAGCTGCGGCTTTATGTTTTAGGAGTGAATCTCCCCTCCATCAGCTCTTTCTGTGTCCCCTATGGCTTATGTGTAAAATGACTTATGGCTTCAGTGGGTTAGCGATCTTCCTAGTCTTCAATGCAGTGTGTGAGTTTTTTTCACTTTTGGTGTTAGAAACGTTTACTCATCATCCCATTATCACGTTGCACTGTAGCTTTTTTGCTGATGATCCCAGTAATTATCGAGGCTCCTGAATATTTTATTTAAAAAAATAAAGAAAAAATTGGGAGAGAAGAGAAGAGTAATCTATTTACTGCCCTCTCAAAAGAGTTTAAGTCAGTCAGACAAATACAGCCGTTTGGACTAAAGATTTATAGAACTACCTACAGGTCATATATAAATAACGGCAGAAACAAAGTGGGCTTGGTACAGAGTGCAAAGAATCAACACAGAACACTGTGCTCAATACTTGCATAATGCAAATCCTTACCACCAAAACCAACACCTGGTAATCATCAACCATCATAGGCAAGACCATTTCCTCTTGTTTTCCAATGAGATTGCCTCTGTGTGCAGGATTCAAGAATGTGTTTGAATACGGGGACAGATTATTCCTGACTACATCTTCCTGAAGTAAAATGATTATGTTAATTCCTAACAGAAAGCAGCTGTCCAAACCAACTTGGCACAAGATGAAAATATTCATTTGAGTTCAAATTCAAATGGATAACTTGATGTCACTGATGGAATCATGACCACTGCTTTCTAGCAGAAAAGGAAAATGTCCAGGGATAAGTTTGTGAACATATGACTTTGGGGATGGTGCTTAACTTAGCGTCAATTTAAAAAACAAAAGCACCAAATACATTTGGATAGTCGGCAATAGAGTAACGCAACATAACGTTCCATTAGAAGCAAAGGAAAAACCACATGCATATCTACACAAATTGCTCAAGTGAATCCTGCATATGTAAGCCACGCCCTTTGGTTCCCCAGCTGCATGTTCAGAAAGCACACAAGGCCTATGTCCTTTCCAGATTGACTAGTATGAAGTGAAAGGGAAAAGGGATCGATGACCATCTATGGGGAGCTAACATTCTATATTAAAATTTATTTTAATTAGTGACATGTAATGTTGAAAATTTCAGATAGCCAGAATTTTTTTTATAATCAGCTATAAGTCATAATCATCAAAATCATTAGAAAATACTTGAAATACATTGTTTATTTCAGCAACTCAATTTACTAAGTGAAACACATTATTTAGATTCATTACACACAGACTTACATTTTCAAGCCTTTATTTCTGTTAATTTCCACATACAGCTAATGAAAACATTTTGAATTAGACTACACCATCAGACCAATAAAAAATAATTTTAATACATAAATATATCCATCCATCCGTCCACCCATTTTCTGTACACCCTTGTCCCTTAGTGGGGTCAGGAGGGTTGCTGGTGCCTATCTCCAGCTAACATTCCAGGTGAGAGGCGGGGTACACCCTGGACAGGTCGCCAGTTCGTCGCAGGGCACATACATATATGCTTTATGAAAAATAACTTTAATCTGAATAAAGTTTTTATTTTCAAAAGGTTTGTTTAACATTGCTTCTGTCAGACTATCAGATGTAGCTCCACTCCAGCAGCTTGCCATCATCAGCATGCGAATGTGTGAGTGAAGAGAAATGGCTCATTTTATTGTGAAACATCTTTACGTGTCCAATTAAAGCCCTATTTAAGGCACATGTCATTTCATTCAATTCTATTTTTAATCTGACAAAAGAGACTCATGAGAACACAGATTCTTATTTACTAAACATGACTGGATTGGATTTTGAGGCAACTGTATACTTTTACCCTAAATTTGGGCTTGCAGGTTTTCTTTAGATAAGATCACATTCAGAAGAGTTTACTGCCTAACTGAAGGTCAGAGTGGTGATGTGGCAGGGATAGCACTGGTTCAGTCCCCAGGTTTATGAAACTGCTGACATCCGAACGGTCAAACCATCCATCTCAGATACGGATATGAAAGGTGCTGGAAGAGTATAGAAAACAGCAGTGTTGATTTCAATTAATAGGAATGTTTTTTGGAGAAACAACTCTACAACATAGGGTAAAAACATTATTTAAGTTAGCATTACCTTAGAAAATCTGGAGCCCTGGATATCATGTTTTCAAAGTCAGTGTAGGAGAGTTTATTGTCTCCATCCAAATCTGCCTCCTCGATGGCTTTCTCACACACCAATTCAACCTCCTCAGGAGTCAACTCCTCCTTTGTCAGCTTATTTAAAGTTTTCTCAAGATCCTCCTTGCACAGGTAATTATCCACATTGTAATCTAAGATGGAAATAAATCTGAGTGAATTACTTTGAAACATAATTTCGTAAAATTAAATGTTATAAAAAGGCATAAATGCCTTTTTACATGTTGTTATTACCATATATCTTAAAGGCATAAATGGCCTTAAGTTCTCTTGGAGCCATTTCACTGAGGACTGAGAACATGTCTACAAATTCATTGAAACTGAGGTTCCCCATCCCATCCTCGGAGAATGACTCCACAATCCGATTGCGGAATGGGTTTTCCTGTACATCAGGCAAAAATATTCAGAGTGATACAAATGACGTTAAGCAAAAATATTCTGAAAATGTTCTCATTTTACATGAGAATCACTTATGGTTTTAGTGGCTGAGTAATTTGGCAAGACATTAATAAAAAGAGTTTTAGAAATAGGCATATGATTTTGCATACTGCATTTATTGGCCAAAAACTTCAGAAGATGCTATTCAAACCAATCTGGCCCAAAAATGTTTGGCTGGTTTCTTTAAGCTTTATACAATAAGATTAGGCTGATTATATATATATATATGTGGCTAAAAATAAATGATGACCTCTAATCAAGAAATAGATGTAGGTTAACAGTTCAGAATGCAGGTGAAATTTTAAGAAAGACCAAAATGACAAATTATCAGATGTTTTGAAAAAGCTTTGAAAAATGATTATCTTTGTTATACCTTTAATTCTGGCATGTCAACAATCAGCGCTAAAGGCAGTTTACAATCCGGTTCATTGGTGTAGTCCATTGGTACAAGATGTGGAGCCAACTCATGATATCTGCTGTGCAACCTAAGGTTAAATACAAAGCAGATGGGAACAAATACAATTTATAATTTGCAAAATATACCATCCATGTTAAACTATGGATGGAAAGTTTAACACTTTCCATCCATAGTGTTAAAAATGACATCAGCCAAACCACCAAAGCTACAACAGCTTTGACCTTCCTTGCAAGGCTGTCTCTTGAGTTTAGAAGTGTAAGTAGGTATTTTCTATCCTTCATTCAGAAGCAAATTTGGTAGACAAGAAGGCATGGCTCTCTGCATACGAAGGAGGTAATTCGACAATAACAGACCTGAATTTAGACACGTGTAAAAGCTGCAGGACACGGGTCTTTGAGCAATGGATTTGAATACTCCTGCTAGCATGTTTTCTGCTAGCTGTGAATTTCTGGAAATGTATGCCACACCTTTTAACCACTGCAATTGATGGAACATTCTTTTTAAGGGAAAGTTGGCTACGCAAATTTAGTCTGTGTTGCCGCTGTGCCAAAAGGGAACTTGCAGAAACCCGTTGAGTAATATTAGTTACCATATGGATGTTAAACAGATATCTGAAAAGCTCACATTTAACTAAAACTTTTGCTTTACCCAACTTATTGTTTCCTCTTAGGACAAAATATGGCTACCCTCAAATTCATTTCGTAGAAAGTCATAAAGAGCCAGTATAAACACTCTATTTACTGTCACCTTTACTTTTCACAATCTTCTTTGTGAACCTTTTTTTTTTTTTTTAAAGATTTTTTTTATGGCTCAGGCAGCCTTTATTTGAGAGTGGTTAGATAGGAAAGTAGGTAAAAGTGGGGGAGGACATGTGGCAAAGGTCACCAGGTTTGGGACTTGAACCTGTAACCTCTACACTGATGACAAGGGCCTCCATATGAGGGTTGTGCTTTATCCCTGTGACACCACAGCATCCCCTTCTTTGCGAATCTTAACATAATAGCTTAATTTTTCAACGTCTATGAACTAAACATACACTGAAACATGAGCAACACTACTCAGCTCCATGAAGAAAAACATAGGTCGTTTTTGCATGTCAGTCTCCTGGTGAGTGATATGAAAGGAGAGGTGATGCTACCCATCAATTCATAATTTTTCAAGATTTTGAAGTGTCCTCATACTCCAGTGCAGCAAAATTCTCTTGATCTCCATGAACAACCTCCTCTAGCCTTCATATTTTAGTCAAGAGCAAGTTCTGAGATACTGAATGAGCCTTATTCACCGTCATTCTTGACCCCAGTTTTCTGTTTGTTTTCCTGACTGCATTTTGCTTACTGGCACTGATCAGTTCATTTGCCTGTAATCACTTAGGAAACACTTTATGCAAAGCAGATTACAAGTGAGAGACAACATTCAACCTTCATATGGTTAACAAACCTTTACATGACTTTTGGGTGATAAATCTGGTTAAGCTGCAGACTAAAAGGCAACAGAAGAAGAGGGCAAAGTAAATCCAGCTTAAGTTTGTCAATGTTTTGGGCAACAGGAAAGGAGGAGTACTTGGAAGACATCAATGAATCAACTTAAAAGGAACCTTATCTCAGACCTACTCAAAATGTATCTGTTTCAACACAAATAAGAGTATTCAACAAACTCATATTTCATAAGGTACCTTTATCAAAAAGGTACCAAGATTCTCACACTATTCTGCCAAAGCCATTATTTTCCAGCTGGAAACTATCGTCTTAGACTTTGAAATGTATTTCTCATAAATCTGTAGAACATCGGTAGAACATCTAAGATAACAGGAAGTCTGGAGAGGTTATTGTTTATTGTAGAACCTTGTTTAACGAGGAAACTTTAACATGCATTTAACATGCAGGCTAACATAATCACTGATTTCATGGTCAAAACATGTGGTCAAATGTTTAGTCTGGTGATCATCAGAACAAGCACATTGTCAATTAATCCGAATCAAACAATACAAAGAAAAATATCTTACCGCAAAATTTCTTTGCGAGTAAAAAATGTGCAGTCCTGCAATAAGAGTAGACAGAAGATCAAAGCTCTAGTTCAAAAGAAATGCAGTATTTAAGTCAATCAGACACAACACACTACTAACAGGTGGAAATAATAAAATGCTCATCTCCTTGTCATGTCACCTGTTAGATTGCCTGCAGTAGAGGAGCAAACTGTCCTCAGAGTTAACATGTTAGAAGCAGAAAAAATGGGACAAATTGTGATAGGTAGACGAATGGTCAGAGCATTTCCAAAAATGCAGCTCTTGTGTTGCATTGATGTTGCAGTTTAGTGTTTATAAAAAGTGCTCCAAGAAAGAAACAGTGATAAACTGAGTCACTGCTGCGCATAGGAGGCAAAGAGGCATGCTCATGCTGGTCATATTATTATGCCTCATTAATTGATGTGTATTTTTTTAATGACTTATTGTCTGAAATATAGCATCAGCCTGCATCAGTCACTCAGTGACCCATCTATCAAATCATATTAAATAGTGTTACAGATGTTCTAAATGTAGCACTGGTCTCACACTCGGTGCTACGTGGTTCTGCAACTTTTAAATGACTCTCTGCTTCAGGACACCTGGTTTGATATTAGCTCATTAACAGAGCTCTGTAGACATTGACTGCGTGTTAGTGAGGCATTTAGTTCAAGTGTATAGGACAAGGAACACATCTTAAAGTTACAGAACTCGGATCCTTGAGAACTGCAGTTTGAGACCGCCGATAAAAAGCTTGACCGAGTGTCTGGTTTCTCTAAAGCGCTGATGGCTGTGAGTACACACAGCAACATGATCTGCTGTTGTCTAATATGCATGTGTTTGCACATGTAATATCCAATAGCCCAACAGAAGAACGCCTTAGTTTACGTCAGCCTTTTGTACTAGCTGACCTGTGTTCGTAGGTGTAAGAAACAGTATACAGCTGTGGATTTCTAGAACAGAGTGTACTGTAAATGTCTGGAGTATAACAGTGATTGTGTCTTACACCATATGCTTTAGTTTAGTACGTATCCTATGTTTGTGTAAATGCCTCTGAAGCTCAGAAAGACGCTCGAGCTGTAGGGGTCAGAGCCTGAAAATCTGAATAGCAAAAAATACCAACAGGACAAAACAAAGAGCAATGGGATTCTAAGAGGAATGTTTAAAGAGCCACTATAGTAACCAGCGCGACTCTTGAGAACTAAGCTGAGTCCTGAGAGTAGAGTTTCACAGCATATCACTGGCTTGGCATCAATTATTAATCCCATAGCAAATCACAAGGTGAACTGTTGCACACGGAGTGGTGCATTATCAGACTGATACTTGGATTACTAGTTAAACTGGACAAATTTGTTTTTTTTTTTTCATACAATGAGTTTGTGTCCATTCTTCAATGTCAAGTCTAATCTGATTGTCAAGTCAAACAGATCATTTTAAATCATTCCTTCATTGAACAAGGAGCTTAGAATACAATGCAATTAATTGTAGATACCAACTTCCTATTCTAAGTTTTCAATATGAAAAACAAAAGAACAATAATGCAAACAAGTATAGATAATGCCTAACATTAAAATAAATTACAGCAAATAAAATGGAGTACAAAACTTCACTTTTGCAACGTTATTTTTCTCTCATTGTTATCTTGTTCCGAAAAGACTAGAGCAGGGACAATTGCATTGATAAACCTTAAAAGTCCTATATGCTCTGTTAAGTAACCTAACAGAAACTGAACAGAAACTTGACACACTTTTTTACTGTTCTAAAGTCCTTAGAGTAATAATAATAATAATAAAAAACAAACTCAGTCAGACCTCGAAGGAAAAAAAGCCTGAATGGTTCATCTCTAACTTTATCTAAATATCTTTCAATTCAAAATGCTTATAATATGTTTTGTATAAGAAATATTTTTTTCTTGTAAGGAAGCTATGCATCACTTTCCTCCATCCTCCATCATAATACAAACAAAGCATGCATTCATCTTACCTGATAAGCATCAAGTTGCTCGTCTGTGAATATTGTTTGCTTATTACCCATCTTTATCAAGTAATTTGTTGCTTGTACACATTCAAAGCAAAGAACGTCCACCACCTTTTCTCAGAGAAAGGCATTTAGGGGGTCGGTGGAGTCAAAGTCTCCACACAAGTTGAGCCGAGTATTGTTGCAAGAACTTAAAAAAGATTGTTGTTGATGTCCATTCAGGAGATTCCTGCCATGAGAGCAAACATTTGCTGGAAAATAAAATTAAAAAAGACCGTGGAGCTGGTGTCTTGTCACAGTTGAGCCAGAGAAGTGGATTTTTCTGTAAGCCCTGTTCAGCGCAAACTGATCTGCTTGTCCTTAAGAACCCAGGTGGTGTTTCCAACAGGGTGCAGACAAACCAATCAGACAACCCACAGGTAGATAAATAAGTAAACTTGAACTAGAACCTGCTGGCAACAAGGTTGATATAACAGCAAAGAAGGTCCTAGAACTTCTATTGAACTATCACTTTATTTGATAAATATTGAAAAAAAATATTCTAAGGAGATCGTTTAATGAGAGGCCTAATTTATATTAAATCCTGTTAATTATAAAGACCTATATAGTACCTTACTTCTAGTACTGAGAGCCTACATTGATTATAAAAGTCCAGGTAGTAATTTGATTAACTAACTAAAGTTAGAAGTTTAATAATAATAATAATAATAATAATAATAATAATAATAATAATAATAATAACAATAATTATTATTATTATTATTATTATTATTATTATTATTATTATTATTATTATTATTATTATTGTTGTTGTTGTTTAGTTTTTATCAAATAACCTGTTGCACCTGAAGTAAAATAAACTAGTTTATCTTGAGCTCCAGAGATTATCGCTTCCCTGCAAACTCTGCCCCCCTTTGAGCTGCAGAGGCTGGTGTGATGTCCATCTCTAATCCACCTGCCTGTTATTACAGCACCAATGAGCGTGTCCTTATTCCACCTCTGGACAAATGATAATTTCACGCTCCGTAAATAATTCCTGTCTTGATTTGCGCTGGTTTAATTGTCACCCTTTGTGACATTTGTTTGATTTCTAACTGTCAAAGTTGCCCAGCATGGACTGTAAGCGAGAAAAGGAGCAGGGTAAGTTTCACTGATAGCTTGTTGCTACGTTACTGTGTTAGCCTCTAGCAGCCTGTGCTAACTGTAGCTAACTGTGTCCAGAGAGAAAATGAAGCTAACAACGCGTCTGTGCTTGTTATTCTTCCTGTTGCTTCGTCATCTCTGCAGAAAAAAAAATAAACATGAGCTCTACTACTATTTTATTTTACACACCCGCTCTCTTTTTAAATGTTAAATGATTATCATATTTTTTTTCTAGCTGCTGCCATAGGAACGACGCTCACTGTTAGCACAAATTTAGCTAACATTATTTAACGCTATTGCTAGCTGACCGTAAAGAAAGTTCACATTTCTCATGTATTTCTTCTCAAAGATAAGACACAATTGGTGCTCCTATTTTTTAATCAATAATGTTTTTCTACTTTGATTTCCTCTTGTTTACAATTCAGTAAGCTAAATTAAAACAAAAAAACAACAACATTAAAATAACCGACTGGTATTTTCATATAAAAAGACACCGTCCTCATTATCTATGGTTCAGTGAGTGAGGAGAATTCATGTGTAGGACTCATAGTGCCTTAAGCACAGTAAAGCAAACATACCTCCCTCTGCTGTTACTCATGCATGCTAGTGGGATTATAACATTACACAACAGTGAGCACATCAGCACATCTGTCTGTTGTGACCCTCTCCTTTGTAAAAATGCTCTGTGTGCTGTCAGGAAGAAAATAAATAATAATATGCTGCTTCTATTTAAAGTTTCTTTTCCCTTCGCTGTTAACAGAACAAACAGTGCTTCCAGCGTTATCTTTTGCATCGCTGAGTCACAAATTATAGGATCTGTAGTTGTACTGCATATTTAAGAATAGAAAGTGAATGTGCTTTGTTTTGTGCGGTCTTATCATTCTGGTTCCCTCAGATGCAGAGTGTGAGAAGGTAACCGCTTTGCTGCTGAAGTCACGGACTGGAGAATTTGATTTGGAATCCATTCTGTTTCTGAAACTCAGAGTCCTTGGTAAGGATTAGTGCACGTTTTTAATGTTCATGTTCATTAAGTTACTATTTATAAAAAAATAACTTTTTGTCTTTAAGGTATACATGACCTTGGATGTATTGGGGAATGTGTAAATTTGGAGAGGCTGGACCTATTTGGGAACAATGTCACAAATCTAGGACCTCTATCATCTCTTCGTCTTCTTTCTGTGCTTAATTTGTCTTCTAACAGAATCTCTAATATAGGTAAGGTAAACGGGCTTTATTTCATTTTTTTTTCAGAATGACATTGTGTAATATTTATTTGTGTTCTCTGTTTTTGGTTGTTTTCCCAGAGCCACTTCGTAGTTGTGAAAATTTACAAATTTTAAATTTAGCTGGTAATGTCATATCCAGGTATGTTACAAGTTTACATGCTAACACCATTGCAAAACAATATTTTAATCATCTATGAAAATGAATCAGAACTGATCATTTTGAATTGCTGGTTAATGTCACCGATTATGAATTTGATAAAGTTTTTCTGCCATTATTCTAGTTTTACAATGTATACAAATACAGTAGATTTTACTTCAACTCATTTGATGAATGCTGAAATGCATCATAATATTTAGATTTTGTCACTTATTAACTAAGGTCTATGCTAAATGAGATATATATTTTTTTTAAAAAAACTTATGTCTAATGTGCTGTTTTTCAACAGCACTGAGAGCCTACATTGCCTTGTTTCTCTGAAAAAGCTAGAAAACATACGTCTGAGAGACAACACCTACAATTACAGTAACCCAGGTAATTTATGAGAAATTTATCTGTAATTCCAGTAAATGGAAGATGGTGATTAATGTTCGTTATGTTGCTGCTTTGGTTTTGTCAGTGTGCAGGAGCGCATCATACAGAGCTGTTGTACTCGAGATGTTCCCGAACATCAAGGTTCTGGATGGTAAGATTTATTTTTCTGTAATTCTTTATCTTGGCAATATTATTAGTCCTGAAGACATTGCTGTGTTTTGGCTGAATATGCTTATATTATCTGTTTTAAATTACAGGAGAGAGAGTTGTTGGACGAGGAAGTGAATTGTACCAGTTATGCAAAGACATTGATGATACCATAAAAGGTTTTTTTTTTTTTTCTTTGCTGCAAATATATGTCTATTCAATAATGAACAACAGTCTTACATGGATGTGTGTTTAATGCAATGTTTTTTTTTTTTTGTAAAATATCGTTGAACTGTTTATTTTTCTCTACATGATCAGCTGGTTCATACAAGAATGGGCAGCTCATTGAACATCCCGATTGCAAGCCATGGGTAGAAGATGGTTACTGGGAGATAAAGCGATCAAACAATGCCATTATTGAAGAAGCCTACAAACAGTTCAATGGTGAGGTTCGCTGTGTTTTTTTTTTGTTTTGTTTTTTTTACCATTTGTCAACTCTTTTGACATTATGTATACTGATATTACAAGTGCGCCTCAATACATTAGATGAGCATCAAAAGTTTATCCAAAAATATTTGCAATTGTGTATATAATGATTCTCCTTTTGAGTTTCACTTTTAAAAATAAATAACAGTATTGAACTAACTTCACAGTGTCATTCTAATGAATTAATGTCACCTGTTCATGTAATTCTTTTTTTTTTTTCTCTCCAGATGTTCTTCACGAATGCAGACTCTTGAACAACAGAGCCACTCATGTGATTTCCCAGACTGAGAGATCAATGAGCTTGAAGAAGCAACCAAAGCAATACGCCATCTGAATTGGGCTATTTTGTACAAACCTTTTATGTAACTTTCAGCCGCCTTTTTTTGCTTTGTAATGATGTACTATGACAGATGTACTGTAGCTTTTTTCAAACAACCATGCTATATCCAAATGCTTTTTAAATATCATTGCCTGACACACGTGCTCCGTGCCGCAGTGTGTGAACTTCGCTGTTACTGTATTCATCCTATGCATTGGTTGACAGAATAAATACGGAGGCGGTTTGAAAACCTTGACCCATACTGATGCCCCTCAGTTTGGCTCATCGATGTCTTAACTTGCACAATGTGCATTTTGTACAATGCTGTAGCCTGAAATAATGCTAATAGCTATGCTGCTCATTGGAATTTGTATTGGTCTTTGCTTACAGGGTGTCCTTAATTTTACGTTGCTGGTTAATTTAAAGAGTAAATGTTGTTGTATGTTCTTGTTGTGCTTATGCAAAGATTGACTGATTGATTGTTGGCTCTTTCTTCTTTTTTTTTTTTTTTTTTTTTAAATCATAGGGTTTCTCTGTGTAACCAACTTGCTGAAAATACATTATTTGTAAGCCTGTAAATGTGTTTTTAATTCTGACTTTGATTATTTAGAATAAATTCAGATAAGATGCATACCTATATCACCCTCTTTACAATCAGAGCAAAATATGCATATTGTGATGAATTTGTTAAAACAAATGTGATCTTTATAAGTTATAAGGCAGTCCAACAAATAATACCATGCTGCCACCTGCTGGTGATTGTCCAATACACTTATAACACTCATAAATAACCTAACGCAGACATTAGACACGCATTGGAAATGTTTGATATTTATCTGTAATAGAAACGTTGACATTTAGTTTACTGCGTTTCCTTGTTGAAGAAAGTAATTATTTTAACCACTATAAACAGGTACAGTCATCGGTTTGTATTTTAGCTGATTTTGTTTATTTTGAAAGCCGGAAGTTTGCGTTACATCTTTTCAGCTTGACAAGTGCCGCCGCCGCCGCTCCTCTGAGCTCGAGCTCGTCTACCTCAAGATCGCAGGAAACATGTGGAGGTCAACGGTATGCATCCATAAAATTGACCTTACTTTGTTTTATGCAATTCACTAAATCTTGTATTCTTTGTGTCAGATTTTTGTAAATTGCTTTCAAGCTGAAAAAGGAAGATAAAGCTACGAGGATGATTATACTTATTAAAAATGAGCTACAGCTTTATGGTTACTATAGTAACTAGAATCTTGCTAATTTAGTAGCTCACTGGCTAAACTGCATGGTTTATCCGCTCTCTGCAGATCATTTTGGGAGCTGTTTCTGTTGAAGATAATTTTCTTGTTAGACCTAACAAATAGCAACACATGTCTACTGTCTACAGATTATTCATCTGCTAACAAAGTTTGGTTTCTATATCAATGGCAAGGACAAAATCAAACCACAGCAAGTAAGTTTAGTCTGTTTGGCTATGCTAACCGTCCTTGCTGTTGCAGCTACATCACAACAATCGGAGGTTTTTGCAGTTGCCACATGTCACTTATAGTGTGGTCTGGGGTCTAAAGCCCATTTTTATCGTGGCCAAAACAAATTGCTAAATGTCATCTCTTCCTCAACAGAACTGTAAACATGCAGTATTTCAAGCCAAAACAAAGAGTGCAGTGTTTCATCGTGATGTTGAAAATGAGTCGACACCAACAAATTGCCAGCAATATGGACAGCAACTAAATCATAACATAGTCATAATGTCATGAACCCTACTGTCAAGTACATTCTCTTCTTGTTGGCCAGAAGACTAAAAATAAGCACTTAAACTCACATTGAATTGGAAGTAATTTACACTCACTGGGGAACTCATTAGATACACCTGTTTAATTGTGTGTGAATACAAATTTCAGATAAACCAGTTATGTGTCAGCAATTGCAACAAACAAAACCTTGAAGAAGCCTGGGCTACAGGCTCAGGGTTCCGCTCAGAGGCTCCAGTTATCACAGGCTCACCAGAATGGGAAATTAATGTGTCTCAAAGCTCAATTTATCTCAAATTGCCTTCTGAACATGTCGATAAGATCACTGTTCTCCAACGACGTTCACAGTAACCACATCCCACTTAAATAACACCGTTACGGATGTGATGAAACTTGAAATTTTCAGCCAATATTTGATGCTATCAGGTCAATATGGACCAAAAAACCAGAGGAATGTTCCTGTCCATTTGTTGTATTTTTACCGTGAAGGACTGAAGGAGTTCTGATGGCAAATACAACCCAACGGAGTTTGAAAAAAGTTGTCTCTAATAAAGAGGACAGTGAGTTTCTACGCCAATAAACAAATGAGGAGCATGGCACACTTAAATTGGAGGGTGGTTTGATTAACATCCTTGTCTTGCACAAGTCTTTGCTGGAGTTTGATCCTCGAGTTGTTTAACCATAGTCTGTCATCACAGCAAAAGAAATGCACCGATTCTGCGGTACTGTGGAAGTCTTTTGGGGGATGTTAATGGTATTCTTTCCCATAATACTTCTGCTTGATTCGATTTCTGTATTTTCTTTTGATGATGCTGGTGAGGGTTGCTTTTTTGGGGGGTGCTGCAAAGGCCATTCCTGAAGATTAACCATGAATTGTTGAAGGGGGTTGCTTGTTCTAAGTGTTTGGAATTTTTTTGCTTAAAGTCCTTTTTGCAGAACTTCAAGGAAAAAGTTTTGCTAATTGAACTTTTGAGTGTCATCTATTGAGCTTCACAATGGATGAAGCTCAGTACTAAAGTGGTGTTTCTGAAATTGCAGGCATCGCGGGTAGTTGCTTCTTTGAAAAATGAGCTTCTACAATCCAGGAGTTTCATCCGTGGGGTATGTACATTTTATTTATTTATTTTCAAATTTACTTTAGATTACTACAATAATTTTTTAAAATCTGTTTTAAGACATATGGGTGAACACAATCTTTATTTGGGTCTTTGTCTCTTTTTCCACACAGATGCAAACTGTTACATTAATCCCCGGTGATGGCATCGGTCCAGAGATCTCCGCGGCTGTCGTGAAGATATTTGTAGCAGCTGAAGTCGGTTATTTATTTATTTTTTAATATACTGTCAGTTTTTTCTACTGATTTTTGACAGACAGGATAATTGTGAGAAATATAGCTTTTTTTAAAATGCTTCTCAATCTATAAGATATGCATCATCTGAGAAGATAGTGTTGTGCTTGTTGTTTGCGTATGTTTTAAACTAGGTTCCCATTGAGTGGGAAGAAAGAAACGTCACAGCTATACAGGGACCAGGTGGAAAGTGGATGATCCCTCATGACGCTAAAGAATCAATGGATAAAACAAAAATCGGCCTGAAAGGTAACCTAAACCCTTTATGCTGCAAAGCCGAGTTTTCTACATATTTTCCCACATAAAAAAAAGATTGCTCTACTTTATTCAATTTCACACTTTTGTTGAAAGTGAATTTTAAATAAGTTTATTTTGGCGGATATTTTTCCACTATTTCTCTCTGCAGGCCCTTTGAAAACACCAGTAGGAGCAGGTCATCCCTCCATGAACCTGCTTCTGAGAAAGACGTTTGACCTCTACGCTAATGTGCGCCCCTGCATGTCCATTGAGGGTTATGACACACCTTATACTGATGTGAACCTGGTTACCATCAGGGAAAACACTGAGGGAGAGTACAGTGGGATTGAGCACGTGGTAAAACTCTTTATCCACTCTTTTGATTAGAGCTACTTTATTTTATTGCTTTTAATGTTAAAACATCCCAACTCACTATTATCTTCACTTACAATAATTTACTGTTGAGTTTCATTGGGCTTTAGTCATGTTCATTTTTAATGATGCACCTCTACTTTCAGATTGTTGACGGAGTTGTGCAGAGTATCAAGCTCATCACGGAACAAGCCAGCCAGCGCATTGCAGAGTATGCTTTTGAATACGCAAAAAACAATCAGAGGTCCAGTGTTACTGCTGTTCACAAGGCTAATATCATGTATGTTGCATTCCTCTACAGATGCCATCAAAGCTTGTCCTGCTAAAGATGCTAAATGACTGTCCGATGTTTGCTCGTCTTTTCAGGCGAATGTCGGATGGACTTTTCCTGCGAAAGTGCAGAGAGGCCGCAGAGAAGCACAAAGATATCAAATTCACAGAGATGTACTTGGATACTGTGTGCCTTAATGTAAGTTCCAGCAACTTCTATTAGGAATCAAATTAGTTTTCTTGTTTTATTTAGGCCTTAGCTGGTATGAGATACTCAGTGTGTAGAGTGTGACAGTATTGTGATATTTACATTATCTGATTGATTTTATTTAAAACATAGAAGCAGTAGATATTTTTAACATTGATGACATCAAAAGTATTAAATGAATACCAGTAGCTATCCTTTAAATATGCTTATTGTGGAGAATATTAGTCTTTTTACTGTAGTTTTAAAAGATACAATGACAGGTGGCATTCTTTAATTCCTTTTAAATAAATTATAAAGTAGTAGTCTTTCAACCAGCTGACCTGCAGTGCCTAGCAGCATGATGAGGGGAGGATGTTCCATCCAGACTGCAAAAATCCCAGTCACTCCAGCAGTGTCTCTTGTATCTTACTAAAAGTTCTTAAAACTGTAGAAACAGCACGATGAAGACATTTTTGTGGTTCTGAAATTATAACTTTTTAGGATGTTGATACTGGTAACCAGCCTATGTAGGCCATACATATTGCAACTTAATACCACAAGAGGGAGTAGTAACTCTATGTGTCACATAAATTTAATGGAATACAAACTTCAAATAGAGACAAAGACTGCATGGACTTTGTTGAAATAAGATAAATAAGTGATACATTGTTTTACTACGAGGAAATGGTTATAGGATACTTACTTTGCATGTGTCAGAACAGCTGCCAACTCATCACCGGTCTTGGATGAGCTTCGATTGGCAACATTTGATTCCCATACAATCCATTTGTATTTCTGTGGCATTCTTGACATTTGCAATTAAAGGCAACATTGTCAAAATACTCCTACAGATGGTCCAGGATCCCTCGCAGTTTGATGTCCTGGTGATGCCAAATTTGTATGGAGACATCTTGAGGTAATTACATAGTAAATACATAATAAGTTCTTCCTTTTAAAGTTTTCCAAATCAGGACAAATTTAAACTTAAAAATCCGGTCAGAAAATGTGGTGATATTTGTTGACTGAACCAGAAATGATAAGTAGAAAATAATTACAAGTGGCAAAAAGTAAACCTTATCAGAATATAACAGAAACAAATCTACATTTGTTTGTTTGTTTTTTTTTATTCATTGCAGTGATCTCTGTGCTGGATTAATTGGAGGTTTGGGAGTGACGCCAAGTGGAAACATTGGTGCCCATGGGGTGGCCATATTTGAGTCGGTATGTTGTTTTATATTTTACCACACATATTTTTAATTAACATAATTAAAATCAGATAATTATGGGGGGAAAAAATCCAAATGTTGAACTAAATTTAGCTCAAGACAGAAAGATTTGCTTCAATTTTTGGGGGGAAAAATAACATCAACCATGGTGGTTGACTGTTGTTTTTTCTTTCCTCCTGCCAGGTTCATGGAACTGCTCCAGATATCGCAGGGAAAGATCTTGCGAACCCCACTGCCCTGCTGCTCAGTGCCATCATGATGCTGCGCCACATGGGCTTACGTAGCCACGCCCAGAAAATTGAAACTGCCTGCTTTGACACCATTCAGGACAAAAAGGTAATTCACTTTTAAAGGCAACTCGCTGTGGGTGTATTGACGGTGTGATGCTCCTTCTAAAGTTTTTCATAATTTTCTTTAAGGTTCTAACCAAAGACTTGGGAGGAAACGCCAAGTGCTCAGAGTTCACAGAAGCAATTTGTCAAAGAGTTCGGGACATGAAGTAAAAGGAACGTGTGAGGCTTCTCATAATCTGTCAGTATAGTATCACGTTGCACTGTGTGACTCCATGTTAAAACTTTTACCCAGAGCATGTATTTAAAATGCTGTTGCTTATGAACTTGACTGTTTAGATTGGAGCACCTTTAACAACGAATTGTCTTAACCACATCATCAAGAACATCTGTATATATGACATGCTAAATAAGATTTTTGAAGACGGTTGTACATTAATCTTTAATGTGTTTAAAACTCACTTTAAAATAAGAGAGACAGTCCTCATAAACATGCCATAAGTCTTTCATTATGGTGCCCAGAGATTGTGCACTTGATACTGGTGGGGGGGAAAAAAAAAAAAAAAAACATGTTTTTTTATGCACAAAACCTTATCATTTTGCACTTGGCATGTTTTAAACCACCAGGTGTTGTTCTTCCAAATTGTATGAATGTATGCAGAACAATTCCAATAGAAATATGAAACTATAATCTGATTTTTTTTTTTTCAATCTAGCTTGCTATTAAAGTTCATGACAAAATGTTCATATATCCAATCTTGGTCTGAGACTATTTTTTAAAGACAGTTTCTTATGTTTAGAGGTATTCATTGTGGCAGGTAAACTTTTCTAATGTTTAAAGGCATTATAAAGTGTGTATGTACAAAAAAGGGGGAAACAAATTAAAAGTTCTACTTTTAGGGTAATATTCTTTGAGAGTGAGAGTTTGATTAAATTCAGATTTCACTGAAATCACACAATTTGTAATCGCTTTAGAAACATAACACTGGATGTAAAGGTGGAATAGTTGTGTAATAGCTTGCTGTCTAAATTTCATTACAAATATTGACAAATTATACAGACTAGTCATATTCTACAAACATGTTTCACATTGTCAATTTTTATCTTTTGTGTCCCTTGCTTTGTTCAGCTCTTTTAGTTATGTTCTTGTTTGAAAAATGCAATTGAAATAAAGTTGAATTAGTTATATGTTGAACTACAACATTAGTTCTTGAATGTTACAGGTCTTAAACAAACGGTTCAAAATTACACCTGTTTGAAAACGTCTTATGAAAGTATGAGTGCAAAGGTCGAAAGTTCAAGACCATTTTGACAGACTTGAAGAAAATTTGTCTCTTTAGAATAAAAAAAAATAAAACATATTTGAATGATTAAGGCCTCAAATACTAACTAGCAGAAGAGTGGATTTTTTTATCAGATTTTCTAAGACATTCCGAATACTGGGTTCTAAGTTTTTATATTGTCTTATAATGTTAAGAAACAAGATTTGTATTAAGATAGGCTTCTTTGATTATAGCTGTCTCCAAAATTTGCTTTCTATTTGCCCTAAACTATTTTGCACGTTGCTCTTCACCCACTGCCCTTTTGATGCAGACGGGAATCATGTGAAGACATTTGAGAAGCTAACTTAAAATAACCCCCACGGAGTGCTAACAGCTAAAGTTCGCGTTATGTTCAGAGTCATGAAGAGCTCCACATATAAGCTTGATGCAAATAAGATTGTTATTTCAGTGAAATCTGGACCTCTACTTTGTCATAATGCATCCAATTGAGAAGAAACTCTCTGTGGCTGCATTGAAAAGCTTTTGCACTTCTGCAAAAACACATTTCCACTTTCCCCATTCATTTTTGCCAGCAATGCATGCTGGTTCCTGCACTTTTGCAACGTTGATATAAATTATTACATGCTTGAAGCACTGCTAGTTTTATGTCCTATATAGAGAACACAGGTTAAATCTGATAAATGCAGTCCTTTCCACATCAGGAAAATTATGCAGACGTCTACAAAAAGCGTAATCTGGTCTTATTTGTAATTTCAGCACTGGCCCTAGCATCCTAGTTAACCTTTGCTTCAGCTGATTTGTAGCAAGGTTTGCCAACATACAGTCAACTCATGAGCTGCAAGGATCAAGCTGATTCTTTAAGGTTTGCACATCAAACAGAAAATCGTTTTTATTGTTTTCATTTAAACAGTCAAGAGTTGAAAATAATCTTGCAGTAGCTCCAACAGCTGTCTTTGCTCTTTGCAGTTTTTCCAAGGACATCAGTACTTTGCTCAACTATAAGCTAACCAGCCAAGTCACTTTAGTTACACATGCGTATCTCAGATACTATCTGTCTGAGTGGCAGCAGTCATTAGTTAACGGTATTCGGAGGACATCTTGTACCTTGTGGTGTTCCAGCAGGACTCCCAATGTAACAGAGCAAATAAACATGTCCTCACAATTGCATTACTATTTTGAAGCAGTGACTATCCCGCTTGTTCAGTTGTTTGTTTTAATGACAAAGCATTTTTAACCGAAGCGTAATTTTTATTTGTTTTCCATCTATTGTGTATATCCACTTACTCTTGCAGGGCTACAGATGCCTGTCTCCGGTCACCAGTCCATCACAGGGCAACTTAAAGACATTGGACAAACAGCCATGCTCACACACTCATACCTGGGAGCTATTTAGAGAGACCAGTTAACCTAACAGTGATATTTTTAGACTGTGGGTGGAAGCCAGAGTGTCTGAAGAGAACCCACACATACTCAGAGAGAACATGCAAACTCCATGCAAAAAGACCCCCAGACCAGGATTCAAACTCAGGACCTTCTAGCTGCAAGGCAAAAATGTGTTATCAACTGTGCCACTGACTGTACAGCCTTTATTTTGTAAAAATAAATGGGTGCTAGTAAAATTCCTTCTTTTAATACACCGATGCCCTGTCTCAGTCCAATCTGCATACTTTTTGGAATTTTAGTGTCCATCTAATCTTAGCTATTATTTCAGCATATCCATCTAATTTTCAATGTTTCCACTGAGTGCAGATAATCCGAGAGGTAGTAAAGCCTCCTTGCCATCATAATCTTTAGCTCCTTCCACATATTCTCTGTCAGCCAGATTTAAGTAAAGACTGGGCCTCTCCAAAACATAATAATTCCAGCAATAAAAACATGTGGGTATATCTAACAGATTTCTTGGAATCTTAATCTGGCAGATTTTGGGAAACATTTCCAATGCACTCAGTGAAATAAATTCAGGGTTCTTTTTTTCAGCTATTGATTATATACAGCGTGAGGCAAATACTTTTAAAATACCCTTCAAGTTTTTGTACTTTTCCTAAGAAAAGAATGACAGAAGGTTCCAGAAAGAAAAAAAAAGTATAAAAGAAAACTTGAATACTTTTACACTGATGTGAAAAGAAATGTTTCCTCTTAAGAAGCAAGAAATATTTTTGGAGTAAATGACAGCAGGAACATGTCTGACTATTTTGATTAGATTACTGAGAAAATCAATATTGTCTGTGTTACAATGATGAGTTTGCAAGATCGGTTCGAAGCATGAACCGCACAGACAACCTTAAAACTTTTCTAAAACAGTTGTGTTTAACTGTTGTTGCTGAATTTGCTCTTTATGCAACAGCAACACTATCCCCCTATTTCCCTCTCTCCGAGCGGTGTTGCATAATATTCTTTGAAAGACCTTCACCTATTGCCCCATATATGAAGACAGGAATTAGGTTAAGTCATTCGAGAAGCCGGTTTGGGAGCGCCACCGCCACCCCTCTCCCTCGCGCCATTTTTTTCCGCTCTGGTATTTTCTAGACTCTGCGTCAGTCTACGACACATCCGGGTGGCGCTGCTCCGAGCTCTCCAGAAACTTCTGCACAGCGGTACGGCTATAAGAAGGAGCCGTGTCCTCCTCGTCCAGTGTCAGTTAACAGCTCTTTGACAGGGTGAGACAGAGGAAATACAACAAGTAAGTGGTATATTTTTTATTGTTATACTGATCTTTATAAAGCTATGTAGCGGCTACATTTAAGGGAGCTTAATTAAGCTCAGTGGTAAGAGTAAGCTGCTGCTGTTTTTAATATCATTCAACCACCCTTTAACGTCAAGTTTAATATGCAGTCTGCTTAGTTAATTTTTGTGTATTAAAACTGAAAGAGGAATTCCATTATTATCTTTATAAGAGAGTACGTTCACAATTTGTTCTAATTTATTTTGAAATTTTTTATTCCAAGCCCGCAATTCGGGTAATACAACGGAATTAAATAGAATATATTTTTATTTATTTATCTTTTTTTTTTTTTTTTTTTTTACAGTAGAGTCACCATGGTGCACGAAACTGGTTACTACGATCTCTTGGGGGTCAGCCCAAAAGCATCGACGGACGAAATTAAAAAAGCCTACAGAAAACTAGCACTGAAATATCACCCGGACAAGAACCCAAATGAAGGCGAAAAGGTAAGAGAGAAATGCAGAGATTACTCTAATGTGTGAAAATGTTCAGTTAGTGGGCCGTTGCTTTCCGTTTTTAAACCTCCTTGTTGAGAGACGAGACAGGAGGAACTTTCTGGAAACATCCACCGAGCTGCTTCTGCATTAACACTGGGGGAGATTAGACCGGAGTGGAAGAGCTAATCGTTTCTGAAATGTATTGTTATTTAAGATCACACATTGTAGCACATGACCTTTTAATCCATTTATTGGTTTGTGTGTTTATTATTATTATTATTTATTTATTTTAATTAGGTCTCAATAATTGTATTTTAAACAGCTGCAGTTTTTTAAAAGCTAAAATCCTGGGGCAATTTATGTTCCCCAGTCTAAAAAGAAACCTTAAAAAAAAACAACAACAAAAAACAAACAAACAAAAAATACCTTGTGACCTGAAATCACAAATGACTTAATTTAAAGAAGTTATGGGTGGATTTCCCTCAATCTCCAGATATTTAATAATTGGTGAAGGTTAAAATTGATGCATGTCAGTGGGACATGCTATAAGTACTAGAAGACTTAAAATAACAGAACACTGTGGTGGATTTAGAGAAACCTCTTGTATAAGGCAAATCAAGCACAATGTTGTCATATCAAAACTACTTTGTTCAACTACTGATATTTTAAGTATAAATAAAGGGCTGTTTTTGAGGGGAAGGCTGATCAGGTAGCACACTAATCTATCAGAACCATCTACATAGTTTAGCTGATAGAAATATAAATGCCGTTTTAAAATCTGGTATGAAAGAAGAATCAGCCATTTTCCTCTAGTAGAGAATAAAGTATGTCTAACATGTATAACTGCAAGTTTAAAGCCACTTAAAACTTTCTCTCTTTTTTTTTTTAACAGTTCAAGCTCATCTCTCATGCCTACGAGGTGCTGTCTGATCCGAAGAAGAGGGACCTATATGACCAAGGAGGGGAACAAGCTATTAAAGAAGGAGGCATGAACTCTGGGGCTTCGCCAATGGATGTGTTTGACATGTTCTTTGGAGGTGGAGGTCGAATGCAGAGAGAGAGAAGAGGTGGGATATAATTACAAAGTCTACGAACTCCAGCTTGGATGTGATGCACTTTGAATATTTAGGTTTTAAATTGCATTTTTTTTTTTTTTTTTTCCTGAAGGAAAAAATGTTGTTCACCAGCTTGGTGTCACACTAGAAGAAATGTACAACGGTTCTTCTAGGAAGCTTGGACTTCAGAAGAATGTCATTTGTGAAAAGTGTGACGGTAAGTGCTATACCTTTCGTAGGACACTTTTTAAAAAGTCCCTAAAACTGTTTCTCAAGACAGAAAATAAATGTATCTTGGTTTCATTTTAAAGGTTACGGTGGTAAAAAAGGGGCTTTGGAGAAGTGTTCGACTTGCAAAGGCAGAGGAGTACAAATCAGAGTGCAACAGATCGGGCCGGGCATGATTCAGCAGACCCAGAGCATGTGTCATGACTGCCAGGGGCAGGGGGAGAAGTTTAACGCAAAGGACCGCTGTAAGAACTGCAACGGACACAAACTGGAGCGCAAGAAGAAAATTCTTGAAGTTCACATTGACAAAGGTAAGACTTTAAATATGCAAAAGTAAAGTAATCCGATATAATTTTGACGAGGAACTTGGATAAAATGTTTTTTTTTTTTTTTTTTTTTTAATTGTTTCAGGTATGAAAGATGGCCAGAAAATTACATTTCACGGAGAGGGTGACCAGGAACCGGGACTAGAACCTGGAGACGTTGTCATTGTCCTGGATCAGAAGGAGCACCCAGTTTTCCAGAGGCAAGGAGACGATCTGGTAATGAAGATGGACATCAAACTTGCAGAGGCCCTGTGTGGCTTCAGAAAGACCATCCGGACATTAGACAACAGATCGCTCATCATCAGCACAATGCCAGGTACAGCAATTCTTTTGGTTGACCAGCTGTCTTTACCTGCGTTTTTGCTGTTAGGTTTATAGACACATTAACTTTTTGTTCTCTTTCAGGAGAAGTCATCAAGCACAATGACATCAAATGTGTTCAAAATGAGGGCATGCCTATCCACCGGGATCCCTATGAAAGAGGAATGCTCATCATTCAGTTCCAGGTGAGTTTCTTAACGCGTTTTACAAAACCGACACAGATTTTAAGTAGAACTTTTGTGGCGTATCCGGCAACTTTCTGATCATGTTTTCTGCTTCCAGGTGGAGTTCCCAGAAAACCACTGGCTCCCAGAGCATCTCATGTTCCAGCTGGAAAGACTGCTTCCTCCCAGAGAGGATGTGATGATTACGGAGGACATGGAGGAAGTGGACCTCTGTGAGGTTGATCTCAATTCACAACAGAAACGCTACCACAGAGAAGCCTATGAGGAGGAAGAAGAGGGTCCCAGAGGCGGAGTGCAATGTCAGACGCAGTGATTGTAATCTAGGTTCCAGTTCTTTTGAATAGGTTTGATTCACTGCAGTTTCAAAGTATGGACTTAAAAGAAAAGGATGACTCAACAACACAGCTGCCAATTTTTGATTTTTTTTTTTTATGTTTGCTTGACACAAACATGTCACTGAAGAAGTGGTCTTTTGTTTTACAAACTGTATTTTCATGTCACTGTTTCTGTATTTTAAGAATTCTTTTCCTTTTATTTGTTTGTATGTATTCGTTATCAATTCTACACTCATTCTTTGTTTTCAGAGCCTGTAAGGACGATTCGTATGCTTTCTGTGAAGGTAACGTCAACTATGACACATTTGGGGTCATCTAATAAAGTATAGGGATCTTCATCTGGATTTTGTTTTTTATTTCTTGTATTTTACGTGCACGTTTCAGCATGTATGTCATCACACCACTAGTTTGCACATTGTATTCTTGCCTAATTTGTTTCTAATAAGTAGATGGCCTGAAGGAGAAACCTTTCAAGACAAAAAAAATCAGTGAAGGAAATCTTAATCTAAGTCCAGTCTAAAATATAATTACCAATGAATTGTTTTACAGCCTATTTTAATGAATGTTACTAACGGAAGATTTTATTTATTTTTTTTTAATCAGACTAAAATATTTAAAACCCAATGTCTCCCTAAAGGTCAGAATTCTGAGCAAAGCAGCTATGGCACAAGACCAAAGTGAATTTCTATTAAAACAACTCCAGACTCAAAAACAAAATAAAGATTTAACTTATTGTTATATACAGCTCTTCACATAAAAAAAATTAAGGTTGGGAAAGTCAGGGTATGCTACCTATGTGCAAAAAGATTAGAATGTAAACGGCCATAGTAACTGCCAGAAAGAAGGTCTCAGTTAACCTAATATAATTGTTTTTTTTTATTCTGTGCTTTACTTTGATATTAAATAATATCAATTATTAATTCGTTTGAACATGTTTCATTCGAGAACTTCACACAGGAAGACTATTGGTGGCGAACCCACCTCCTGACTTAGTTTCTCATGTAAATAATAATGGACCTCTCTGTAAATAGGTGCCTAATACAAACATGGTTTTAATTTAAAGCTCAATAATACAGTATTTGCACTAATTATGTTTTTGAGATGGTAGAAGTATTTGGTGTTGGCTCCTCTTGGACCAGTCAGTTTTAGTCTCTTGGGATGTCTAACAGGAATTCGTATTAAGAGATCATCATTCTGAGAGTCATTCACAACAGCTAAAATTTTAATTGCTTATAGCTTTTTAAAATCCAGAAATATTACGTGTTCTGATTGTACTTGCAAAGTCAGAGCTCTCAAAGCAACCCTAAGGTCAGTTTCCAATATAGCGAGACAGAATGTAGAGAAGTATCAATGAGATGTAGTGCCAGCATAAACCAATCACCTCTGGTGTGTGGGTTATTATACCAATGACACTTTGCACTGTAACGTATCTATTTGTGGAAATGTTTATTTTGCTTTTTAATAAACAAAAAGGAGATAAATACGTGTTATATTGTAATAAGCAACAAAGCAAATAGTAAATCTACTGCCCCCTCTCAGGTGCGACTATTTCCGGCCTCATATCCCTTTAAGTCGCCGTTTTATTTGAAACTACATATCCCACAAAGCAAAGCGAAAACAATGACGTCAACACCTCCGGCACCGGTTTTGCTGTGCAGCCAGTCTGCCCCGATTCGGCAGCCGACAGCTGAGGATATCCACCCAGGCGGACTCCGCCTGCTCCTAACGGCATTTTGTAAAGACCTAAACACTGGACTCTATTATTTTTTAAAATGGCGAAAACGTACGACTACCTCTTCAAACTGTTGCTTATCGGAGACAGCGGCGTCGGTAAGACATGTCTGCTGTTCAGATTCAGCGAGGACTCCTTCAATACCACCTTCATATCTACAATAGGTGAGTATCCCGAGGACGCCTCAAGGGAAAAAAAAAATACTCATTTTAAACTTAAAAATGGTTTCCTGAACCTTCGTCAAGACTCTGTTGATGGTAACGTTCGTAAAATAGCAGCTTTAATGCATATCACGGAGACCTGCTTTGTGTTAATGATCTGTGAGGGTTTTAAAGCCAGACAATGGACGTGAGAGGCAAATGGTAATGATTCTTTCCTGTAAGCTTACGTCCATCAATTAGGTTCAGTACAGGATACTACACTGATTAATGGCTGATACCATTGATATGATACTGATGTAGTCTCCATAACCTCATGAGGCTTTTGTGGTCAACAATGATTACCCCTCTGTACCAATATTCTTCAATTGTTTTTTAGCTTTTACAAAATTATCATTAGTGTTTTAATATGTGGAGAAGTGTTTGATAATGTAGTGATCAACGGCAAGATTAATCTAATGCTCAGAGATCATACACTGCTTGGAAACCTCTGGAAAACTATGGAATTTGATTTTAGTATCTTTCAAATCTGAATATATGAAAAAACACATTTGAGAAAAAAATATTTTTGTTCTCAGACTTTATTCTATATTAATTGACTAAACCTGGAATGGATTCTAGCTGTTAGACCATCAATTCACCACTCTTTCCAGAGGGAGAACATAAAATTGAAGTCTGCATTTGATTTAATTTAGTCAGTTCTTCAAGCAAGCCCATCACTAGCTACAAATCATAAACTAACTTCACGTTACATAGACAAATCATGGTATTCCCTCTTGAAACTCTTTACAAACTATAATTAAGAAACTCTGAGGTGAAAAAGTTAAATGTGAATGCATCATTACAGAAACTCATGTCTTACTGCCAATCACGTTTTGATAAACGGTAAACAAGGTTTGAAGATATGCTCCATTTTAGGGGAGAGTTGGTTATTACAGGAGTATTTTAAGCTTATTTCAACACACTTAATGTAATTGTATAATAATACAAGTAGCATGGAATCGCTAAGTGTTTTATACTCTCCAACCTTTTATTTTTAACCTTATTTAGGGGAGGTCAAAGCCTTAATTAAGAGGGTCAAGCTCCCCTCACCCATAGTAATTTGCACCATCCAACATCCATCCATTACCCAATTATTTAACCATCCATTCATCCAACTGTGCATTTAGGTATCTGTCTCGTCAAAACGTAATGTTTGTCACTGGTTTTTCAACTATTGCCTGTATATTGCTTTTATGACTTCTTATTCTTGTCTTTGTATTACGTAAAGCACTTTGAACTGCCTTTTTGCTCAAATGTGCTATGCCAATATACTTGATTGACTGAAAAATACAGCATTTTGACATGAAATACATGTAGGAACCCTGAATTCCTTTTCTAAGCCCATTTGTTTGCTCCAACACAGGGATCGACTTCAAGATCAGAACCATAGAGCTGGATGGGAAACGAGTTAAACTCCAGATTTGGTAATTGAACCTTTAGAGATTTTAATCCTGAAGGGGGTAAAAAAAAAAAAAAAAAAAAAAAAAACTGTACAAAAAAACCAAAATAATGTTTTTTTTTATTTTTTTTTTTCGGGGACCCTGGGGGC
>NW_015113444.1:0-34432 GCF_001443285.1 Poecilia latipinna | reverse complement strand
GAGTGAAAAAGAGTAATTCCGCAATTTTTTTAGTTGTATTATAGGGTATTTAACTCTGAAATGGGGGGAAAAAAAAAAAAAAAAAAAAAAAAAACTGTACGAACATAGCCAAATCATGTTTCTTTTTAATTGATGTTCTCAGGGACACTGCGGGACAGGAGAGGTTTCGCACCATTACCACAGCTTACTACAGAGGAGCAATGGTAAGTCCCTGCCTTTTCAATCTGTTCACTGTAAATCTACCATGCATTTTCATTACAGGGTTCAGAAACTTCAGAAGGTTTTCTCCTCTGTAGGGTATCATGTTAGTCTACGATATCAGCAACGAGAAGTCCTTTGACAACATAAAAAACTGGATTAGAAACATTGAAGAGGTAACCGCACCTTACATAACAATGTAAAATACTTTTTTAAAATTTTTTCTAAAAGCTGATTAAGTATTGTCAAAATTATTGTGCTTTACCTTTGTTTTTACTCTCAACAATCTATTTCTTTAAATGATCCTTTCCAATATTTTTAGCATGCCTCATCTGATGTGGAGAAAATGATCCTGGGTAACAAATGTGACATGACTGACAGGAGACAGGTGTCGAAAGACCGTGGAGAAAAAGTAAGTCTTCAGTTAGTCACCAACACTAAAAACAAATCTAGAAAGCAAATGCAGTTTTGAAATAAATACTTTTATTTAATCTCCCTCAGCTGGCTATTGATTATGGAGTGAAGTTCTTAGAAACTAGCGCAAAGTCTGGCTTAAATGTAGAAGAGGTAAGTGAAACATTTTCAGCTCGATAAAAGCAATAGTACCCCTTGTATTTACGCATTTTGTCACATTACAAACACAAACCACAGTGTATGGGAATTCTTTGCAAAATAATTAGCCTGGACTTAGTTAGATTGAATGTCTCTGAACACCAGATTTTATATCTTGTTACAGAATCTTAATTGGATTTAGGTCCAGTGTATATGCTCAAATTGAAACCATTCGGTTTTAGCTCTGGTTGTATGTTTAAGGTCGTTATTCTGCTGGAAGGTGAATCGGTCACCTTTTTAAGCGTTAGAGTATTTACCTCTAACACTTAAAAAAAATTACAGTATTTAGTAATTAGGTTTTTTGTGAAGGCAATTGGTTGCACTGTATTTTACTTAGGACTACCAGAGAAAAGGGGACTGAATGCAAATCCATACCACACTTTTCAGATTGTTGTTTTTTAGAAATACCTGTTTACATTTCATATTTATGCTCTACTTTATAATGGTTCAGTCACATGAAATTGAAATTGTTCTGAAATTTGTAATGTGAAAAAATTTGTATTAACACACATAACATAAATTATTTACATAACATTTTTTTATTCTCTTTTTCTTTTTCCTCTCAGGCCTTTTATACTATTGCAAGAGACATATTGAACAATCTGTGCTCAAAGACGGTAGGTAGTGAAGACACTCTTAAAAAAAAGATGCTGCTGTTTTTCTTGATAACGCTCAGTTTGTTGTTTCTTTGACTGGTAGACTGACAGCAGCGGCGGAGGAACCGGAAGACCGGTGAAGATTACCGATAAGAAGTCAAAGAGAATTAAATTCTTCAAGTGTTCACTTCTCTAAGCAGCAGGCAGACAGTCGTCACATTTCTATCGTGACCTTGCTTGTTTTAGAGGACTCCTTCCTCTCGGGCTTCCTCGCTGCAGCAGCACTGCTCTTGCACACACGGTCTTACTGCCACCTGAGGTCTTGGGCAGTCGAGACGCTGCCCTGATTTGCTGATCAGAAGAGTATTGGTGGAGACTGAAGGCCTGATACTTTGTGTCTGCTCATACAAAAGACTCGTGCAGGGGTTTGTAGCTTTCCCTGCAGTGCCTGCTTGCAGCGGGCAATAATTCTGCTGCCGTTTATAATATAAAAATACATAGGTTGCACATTGTTGTCTTATTATTTTACATACCGTAGCACCATTTTTATAATATATATATACTACCTACTATCAGAATTCCTATGAAGATGCTTTGAGATATCAGGTTTAAACATTGATTGTATGTGTCTGTATGAAGTTCATGTATATTACTAAGCTTTTGGCCTTTTTGTTGCACTGACATTAGCTCTGCTGCTGCGGAGAATTGTGATAGAAATTAGAATAGCTAAAAATAAGCATACTAATACAACTTATGTATTCTAATATTTTTTTATTTTTTCATAGAACCCACATTTATAGATGTTTCAGTGTTAAAATGAAACTGGAAGGAGTGTTTTTTTTTTTTTTTTCTCAGAAGCAGGACTGAATTCACAGTGTTATACAAGTGTATTGTTTTTGCATGAAAGCAGTAGGGAGATCCCAGTGGGGGCTCGGTACTAAGCACAGAGTATCTGACAAAAGAAAATGTTTACAGATAGTATTTGAAAATGTCAAACATATATAGAATATTGGTGTGTTTTGCTGTTCACGTTGTATATGCATGCAGTTTTTTTACAGAAACCGAGTATTTAGTAGATTTTCATTCACATTTCCTTTCCATGAAAACACATAATTGGGGAAAAAAACTGTAATGTGACTGGTAGTCTTTGTAAGTTCTCATATGTTACACCTACAGAAAAGAGCAACAGTAAAGAAAAAAAAAATCTTCAGAATTTTCTTGTGATTTTGCTTTAACCCCTTAACATTTAACAAATAATTTTACCATCACTATCTAAGGATGATTTTCTTTCTTGTCTTGGTTTTATAATCCATGTTTTTTTTTTTCTTCTTGATTGCTTTTATTTCTTGTCTTGCAAACCCTCATGTGTTTTTTCCGCCTTCATCATCTTCTTCTCTTCTTCCCATCCAAGGTCTGACACTCTGCTTGCTTCGGCGAGGTCTCTCTCACTGCTGGAGGCTCTCGGCTCTTTTAAGAACACTATGGGCTTTACTTTTCTGTCGCTGGCGTTGCAGCTCTTTGACCTGTGAGACCGCATATACCTTTCATCGGCTACGGTCAGGTAGTCGGTACCATCCGAGGGGTTTCTTTTGGGCTTTGTTGTCTTGCGGTCTTTGTCTTGCTCCGTTTCTGTTTGACCTGTGTTACTATCTGAAGGAACTACATCTGTGTGATTTATTTCTAACTCTTCAGGTGAAGCAGCAGTTTGAAACTGCTGAGCGAGGGTTTTGACTGATGATGCTTTTCCACTAGAATGGACCTGATGTTTTAAATCTGCTGGAGTTTGAGTTGTATCACCTGCTTCAACTGGATCATAGATGATGCTGCTGATAGCCCTCTTCCTAGTGATGGGAGATGTTTGGCTTTCAAGTGGAAGATCTCTTAGAGATTTTGCCCGCCTTGGAGAAGAGGAAGGTGCTACCAGAGGTTTTGCCTCGGTTGTAGGCTCAGCAGATCTCTCTAGTTTATCAGGGGGGTGGACAGTGATGGTGCTCCTAGATCTTGTCTTTGTCATAGGAGATGAGGGCTGGTCTTCAGCAGGAAAGTATTTCAGGGACTTGGCCCTTTTGGCAGGCGATAAAGGTTTTAGCCTGTTTTGGTCTGACAGTTTGTCCAGAAACGTTGTGCTGCCTTGCTTTATGTTGGTTATGGTCTCTTGGCTTGAAGCCCCAGATGAAAGCCTCTGTTCACATGGAGATATGAGAATGTCCACACCTGAGCTAGGTCGCGATCTCTCCAAA
Source organism: Poecilia latipinna (assembly GCF_001443285.1). Classification (NCBI taxonomy): domain Eukaryota; kingdom Metazoa; phylum Chordata; class Actinopteri; order Cyprinodontiformes; family Poeciliidae; genus Poecilia; species Poecilia latipinna. The sequence goes on along the minus strand of NW_015113444.1, from coordinate 30,786 downwards.
CCACCAACCTCTAGCGTCTGTGCTGCATTGAGAGCACAAGTGCTCGAGGCATGACGCACACTCCGCTCTCTCTCAGGGCCTACTTTCTCGTCCGTGTCCTTCTGCCTGGTCGCAAACTCTTCCATGTCCATGTGGAAGCGGTAGAGGCTGTAACCATCTGCACTGTTAATGCTGCCCTGCCGGAGGAGAGTGGAATGATCACACACAGACGAGTTTCTAGAGAAGGTTCTGGTTAGCTCCAGTTTGTCCAGCCCTGCAAGCTTTTCCAGTGCGGAAGCCATACGTCCATGGAGCTCTTCCAGCTGGGCCAGACGCAGGTCTACTGTCTGCAAAGATGCTTTCATGGTGTTCTCCCTTTCATTGACCTCCTCCAGACGCATTGACATGTTCTCAACTCTGCAGATAAGATGAGAGAGGGAGCATGAAACAGCTGTGATTGGAAGTACAAAAAGTACAACTGAGAATGCATTTTACCTCTCTGAAGTAACCTTGATGCGTTCATCACTTGAAGACTGTTGCTCGTCTTCCTTTTCCCGGAAATATTCCTCCACGCACTGTTCCTCAAACTCATACAGATTCTTTAGCTCTTCTGGATTTAGTCTGAGCTCTGCAAGAAAGATTAGAACACGAAGTTAGTCAGAACTTTAGCTTAATCAACAGAACCGTTTTCTGGTAAAACAAGATTTCCGTAATTTTGTTCAACTGAATGAGACTAACTGAGGCCCCGATCCTTCTCATCAAGCTCTCCTTCCTTATTTTTCCTGATGCAACGGCGGAAAAGCCTGTTGAAGAGGATGTAGAGGTGACTCAGGATGATGAGAGGTGGAGGCAGGATTGGGCGGTCGTGGAAAGTCATGATTAGCTGGTATCTTTGAAACTTCCACACCTGGTTGGAGATGGACTTGACTTCAAAGAAGGTGTTGCTATAAGATAGAACAGATAAAAAAAAAATAAAAAAAATAATGACTGTCATTTTAACTCTGAAGATGTTTCAATTAGTCATCCTTTTTTTCTTTTCTTTTTTCTTTTTTTTTTACTTGAAAACGGCAATGAGCAAGTTAACCAGAAGGATGTTTGCCACGAGAAGATAACAAGCCATAATTGCGGGTGTGAGCCATGCACCGGGGATGCATGGAGGAAGCTTTTTCCCATCTTCATCATATAGATGTTCTCCACACGGAGCTGTGAGGAGAGAGGTGATAAAATTAGCTTTGCTATTAAGAACAGTTAAGCAGCAAACAGATTAGAGTTGAGAATCCATAATTTAAAGACTACTTACGATTAATTTCCATTGCATAGACTTATGAAAATACAAAGAAACAATTGCAGAAGGACAAAAGGAAAAGGTTAAAATCAATGGAAAAAGAAATCATGTTTTCGATTTCTGTCGAGGTGAAGATGGTATATGAAAAAAAGGAAAAGATCATAGAGCACTTCCATCAAATTGGGCGCTTATGAATGTTTTTGTCCCTGTATTACGATTTGCTGTCATTTTTGAGTTAAATCACATAACTAGTTTACAGTTTAAATTAGCCATATACAACAACAATGTAATAATTTTTAAATTTTATAAACCAAGGATTAATTGAAAGCATGTGCATCAGCAGAGTTTTAAAAGTCAAAGTCCTCATTTACTGAATTTCTAAATGGTGTTTATTCCATGTGATAAACATTTCTACAGCCTTTCGTACAGTGTGTGCAAATATTTGACCTTAATGATTTTGAGATCAATATCATCAATGTCATAGGCTGAGGAGACCAAAGGATATGAATTGGGAATAGAAATTCCAGAAATCAAGACCAGCTTTTTTCTTGGGAAAGAAAAGGAAAGCATTATATATAAAAAAAAAACAAACCAAAAAAAAAAACATTTGCTCACTGCAATTCTTAAACAGTTACAAAATACTGCAAAGTTATTTATTGTAAGAAAATGTTTGAGCAAATGTGCAAACCAAATGATTCTTGTTTGACATTCATGTCATACATATCTCTTTTGTCATTGATGGGTTTAAATAATTTAAAAACATTACATGTTGTTTGCTGATTGCTAATTTTGACTACGTGTTGATGTCTTCAACTTGACAGAAGCGGCTTTCACAGAAAAACAAATCTTAATGGCTGATGATTGTTAGTGAGAAGACATATATCGTCTGTTCTGTTCCTGTTCCATGCAGCATTATTGCCATGAATGCCATAAATGCAACAAGAATTGTCACAAATCTGCCAGCAGAGGGAGCCAAAGTATGGAGTGTACCATTTTGTACACAACAGAGTGTCAACTTTACTGAAATTTTAAGACACTGATCATCTGCCCAGAATCAGGAAACAGAATCTTACTATGAATTCTAGTCTTACGGTCTATCGAGTCCGCAAAAACCTCCCCATAGATCATCCAGTAGGGCATGTAGAAGATGTTCCTGGCCAGGCGCCACGTTGGCTCTTCGTCCGGATGAAGGATGGCTTGCCGAGCCACGCCGAAGCTCATCAGTACCACCAGCATGATCACGACAAAGTACATCATGTCAATCATCTGAAGGAAAAAGAAGCAAACACACTTGAGCTCAGTTTGCTCTTTTTATACTTGCAAAGATTCTGTATGATGTCATTGTGTTTACCATTTTCCCTATCATCATCACGTATGGTCCCAGGTACTTGTTGACTCCAAAGATGTCCAGCACACGAATGTACCAGAAGATGATGTCTATGCAGTAGATGACTCTGCCGTAGCCCATGTATGGCTCTGGCTGTAGCCGCAGCATCAGTGCCAGAAGGAAGGTAGAGATGGCAGCAAGGTCTGTGATGTTCCAGTAGTCCTCCATCCAAACACTTATCTTCTGCTTCAGCTTTCCTGGTTCTGACATCAGTATCTAGACACCAGGATTTATAAGTTAACATTGTACCAATTGAAGTTTAAATATTATTCCAATTTTTAGTAGGACCATTTTAGTATCTGTTACCTGTCTAACTTTTTCTGTGCCAAGAGTGAGGATGTATGCAATGACCATCCACTCTTGTAAAGAGGGCCATCGCTCCATTTTCACAAGAATGATGTAATTATACAACATCAAATAACCCAGATAGGAAATCTAATGGGGAAACAATGTAAGAAATAGATATTCAAGATGATCTTTACTCAGAAGATTTTAAAATGCTTGATCTTTGAGTAAGTTTTAGTTGAACTTACTGTGTTGAACCAGAATTTGGTAAAAGGGGCATCATAAAATTCAAAGAACCTTTTTGCAATCGGAATTTTGCGCACATTAGCATTTCCCTCCTCCTCATCTCCTTTGCGGGAAGTCCCATCATTGTTGGGGTCCTACAACATAAACACAAAGTCTTGTCATCTTTCATCATGACTATAACAGAATGTGAAACTAATCATCAGCATGAACTCCGACCTTGCTGGATTTTGCATCATCGTCCTTGTCCTTTCCCTCTTCTTTTTCTCCAGGTCTTTGATAAGAAGTGTCCTCTCCAATTCGGAAGTCCAGGAGCATAATCAGTGGGGGGAATATAATTCCCAGAATAACCTAGGCGGGACATCATCAGTCTGATTACATCATTATTTTTAAACAGGTTTCCAAAACTGCTTCGCAAAAAACTATTTAAGGATCCACCTTAAGGCCAGGATTTTTTCCAATCCTCAAACACCCCATCCACATGTCAGTGAGCAGCATTTGGCTGCAGGTGTGAGCGATAAAATCCCGCTGCTTTGCAGCCACTGCCAGCTTCAGACAGGTCGAGTTACTCCAGTTGACTAGCTCATATGTTAGGAGTTTCATGGCTACTTGTTCGTCGCGCTTGTAGGACTGATCCAACAGCTCATACGCTAGTTGCCCAAATTCTCTGAAAAAAAGGTGACAGCTATAAGCATTACGTAAAAGACCTAAACAAGCAAAAACCAAAAAAAAAAAAAATCAACAACAACAACAACAACAAAAAAAACATTTTAAATGTGTGTTTTTATTTCAATGTTTCACTCTGCAGCACTGACTTGGAATTGTTCTCCAGGTCTTGGGATATGTCGTCCACCAGTTCACTTTCCGAGCACTCGTGGGCCATGGTCTTATACAGCTTACAAGCTACCAGGGCCTTCGCCATAGCCTCCTCCCCACGCTGCCAAAGAAACAGCGCCATCTTCTGGCGCTTTAAAAGAACTGCCCACAGCATCAGCTCGTGGAACGGGTACTTGAATCGGCAGACCTCTGGGTCATCCACATCTATTTCCACCTCTTCTTCCTTCTTCTTTTTGGCCTTTTTCTTGCCTTTTGGTCTTGGTTCATCATCCTAAAAAAAAAAAAAAAAAAAAATCAAACTTGAACTCAAGCATTTTGTTGCAGCTGCCTGGTAAATAAATGAACTAAAAGGAGTTTTCAACCTCACCTCCATTCCCAGGAGCTTCAAAGCTTTTGGCTGCACAAGAAGGAAAGTTAATTAAAATGCTATTACTCTGAGTGGATCATCTGTTCTCTTCCATCTATACATACCCTTTTTAGGCCATATAGATTATTGTAGAGGTTGCGGAAAGCCTTTCTTGTATAGTTGCTTCTGTAAGCTCCACCCATGAGGTATTCCAACACCAGACCAATATCAATCAAAGTGATCTGATAATCTGGAGGAAGATTTCCCTGGAGAATCAAAAGTTATGTTTAAGATATTTAAGACTTTCAAAATATTTAGTATAGCCTGAAATATGAATGAAATTTTGATTCTACACTATTGAATTTGTGAAATATAATTTACCTTTTTAACATCTCTAACCACAGCATGCAGTGTATTTGCGGGGCCAAGTTTCTGAGAAAATTAATGATGGGAAGAAGGTTAGTAATAATGTTTCTACACATTTTAGTTATATTTTCACCTCAGTTTATGACTTTGTGTTTTAGACCCACAGTGTTGTACAGCTCCTCCAGTCTAGAGATGGTGAGGAAATGATGAATGTTGACCCCGTTCTCAAGCAGCAGTTTGACGAAGTCCACTCTGTCCAACACCAGAGCATCCATCATTGCCTGCTCCAAAGAGTTCACCTAGTACATGGTAAGATATGGAACATAGCCACTCATTTAGCCTTAGTCATGTTTCCTCATTTTCCATGAAATGTTTCCTACAATCTTCATCCTCACCCAGCGAATTAGCTCCAGCTTTCTGGGGTCTGTCTCCTCAGGAGGTTCAGGTTTGGTCTTTCCTTTTCCCTTCCCCTTTTTGGCCCGAACCTTGCTGCGTGGAGCGCTGGCTGGACTCTTTGGCTTTTCCTGAGTTGTGGCAGCACTAGTTGTTGTCATGGCAATGGCTCCAGCAGGCTGATAGGAAGTAAAATTAAAGAAGAAAACTGCTGTCTCTCTTTTGAGTAGTAAAAAACATCAATAATTTTTTGTGGTCTTCCTCTAATTTGATTTGACTATATATATATATATATATATATATATATATATATATATATATCTCACCAGTCTATCTTTAACAGAAAAAAAGCTCTCTTCACTGAGCTTTCATCTACCCTGCTTAAGGCTGTTTCCCTTTTCGTCCACATCCTATCCATATTTCATGTCTTAAATGCCATGTATAATAATCAGCGTCGCTGCTGTGGAACATTTTGTATTGATTGGTTAATATACACAGACCACTCACTGGTAAGTTGTGCCCGTAAACGAAAATGTGATTGCGGGCAATATCCACTCGGTTCCAGGCCAGGGCCAGACTGAGCTGGTCTGCTGCGGATGCATTAGTGCCTGATGCAAACAAACAATCAAAAGCAAAGAGAACCTGTAAGAAACAGGTCAATGCTGCCTGCAGTAATAAAAAAAATATTGCTGTGAAGTTATTCTGCAATTGCAGCACAGGTCAACGTGATTCAGGACTGCTAATTTTAAAACTTGAAACCATTCATATTTTTTTTTTTTAATATGGCCAAATTGCCAAACAGCAATTTTATGTAACCAAATACTGAATCTTAATGTAAAATATCCACTGGTTACATTTGATCCCAATTGTGAGTTAAAGCTGGAAGTGTTTGGCAAGTCTCAAGTGTTTCTGAGGATATTGTAACCTAACTAAATATTTTCAGCTCAGACGATACTCGGTTGGTGCATCATTTGAATGAAGGATTAAGTAGTCTAAAATGTCTGGGAAGATGGCTGCTCTGACTTTGGATTTGTAGAAAAGTAATTGACCAACACTAGAATACCTTTTAACAAGGCAGTCAGAATAGCCATTTCAATATCCTGCTGCCCCTCAGAACCCATTCGAAAAACAGTGATCTACATGCAGGAAAGGAGAAAAAGAGAGTTTAATAATGGTTCAACAGAAAACAGAACTAAATTACCTTAGAGTTTATAATTTTTCTGGAAAGTATTTTCCCACCCACTTCTGGTTTTAACCAGAACTCCAGACTTCTACATTCTTTGTCCATCGTTATGAAAACAAGGAGCCACTTTTCTCAGCAAGGAGGAATAGCCCTCGCTTTGTTAAAGATTCAGCTGTGTCCAACAATATTATGCAGACCATTCTGTCACATGCATTCATAGCAGATTGAATTAGACTTGCCTGAACACTGACACTGCACACCAAGCCACGAGATAGGTTAACAATAAGCATCACACAACAGTTTAAACACTGTAAACATTTTTCTTGTCCATTCAATTGTCAGTTCTTTTGTCTGCGTTTGCTTATTCGATAAAAGTGTCTCACTATTTTTGCTTTTTCATCAGTTTAATCCAGCTGCTTCAAGTGGTGCACTTATCATAGAATGGAAGGATTGTATCAGGTCAACACACTTTCACCTGCGCTTAAAACATTGCAGCATCAGATTGTGGATATCCTACAGTGCTATGATCCTTGGAAAAGCTGTTAAAGTTGCTTATCCTGGTCTGTCGGAGAATTATGCAGCCTAAAACATCAGAGTGTGTCGGAGGAGTGATACCACTCTGAAAGCCAAGGGAGGATTAGCGACATAGAACCTCTCCTGTATCTGTGTGCAACATGCTTTCTATGAAAACATAAACTAAGCGCTTCCACCAAGCAAGACGGAGTGTGCACTGATCTTCCTCATCTAGATCTATATGGTTTATCAAGGCTTTATATGCTGGGTAATCCTCATCGCATCACTTGTGAGGATTCTGCTCCAGATGCCATTTTTGAAAAATGTGTTTTGCGAACATTTTTATAATTATGATTAATCTAGTGCATATTCCAAGCCTGGTCAATGCTACATTCAGGGTCCTGGAAAGGTGTTCATATATCCTTTGAACTTTTTCCCACATTTGATAAGGTACAATCACATACTTAATTGCATTTTATTTTTTGGAGGGTATGGGGGCTCATGTAAGACTGATTACAGCTGCAAGTATTTTGAGTGTCTCTAACAGCGTTGCACATCTAGAACCTAAAAGCTTTCTTTATTCTTCTTTGCAAAAGAGCTTAATCTCAGGGGAAGGAAAATGCTTGAAACTAACAAATTTCAAGCCTTGCCACAAATTCTTGATTGGGTTTAAGTCTTAATTTTGACTTGGCCATTGTAAAACTTAAATAGGCTCTGTGTTAAAGGTCAATTCTCTGGTGGAAGGTGAACCTTCACCACTGCTTAAGACTTTTGCATCCTCCAACATATTTTCTGCCCAGCTTTCATTTCCCTGCTGCATAGCTTTGTAAGTTGGGCACAAAGTTGAGTTTTGGTCTTGGCACAATCTTCTACGATTGTTCAATAACGTTCTCTATCAAAACCCATGAGGCTTTTACATCGCAGCAGTTTTTGAATTGTGTCTAAGTGGAGTCTGTTCACTAACTAAGTGACCTCTGATGTCATTTGGTTGCACTGGATTTTATTTAGGCTGAATGCAAATTCATGATATGCTTTTCAGATCTTTAGTTGTAAAAAGCTTGGAAAACCATGTCTCATTTTTTTGCCTCAACTTCAAAGTACTGCATAACATTGAATGTATCGCAAATGTTGTCTTAAATATGGTGAAGATTTTGGTTGTAAAGTCATAAAATGTGAAGAAGTTAAAGGGATATAAATATATTTGCAAATGATTTTAGAAAAAGGATTTAATTGCCGACATGATCCAAAAAGCTAAAAACAAAATTTGTTTATTCACACTGTTAATGGAGATATACACAGATGAGTGAAATGGATACATGAATGACAATGGACACTGGATGATTTCAGAAATGTTTATTATGTGACAAACACACAACATTCCCACATGAAAGATGATTTCAAACATGAATAATACCTTCGCTGTTACTCACCAACTCCCTTTTTTTCATGCACTCCATTACCATGAGCAGGATCTGCTGAGACTGGCTTTTGCTATAATTAAACGTCTTCTGGATTGTGACTAAGAGCTGGTCTCGGACATCATCGTTAACCAGGCTTCAGGAGAGGATTGATAAATCATATTTAAAACTTCTTTGACCCGAGAATACCACCAAGGCGTTGCGAGAGACGAATTATCTGAGACCTCACCCTCCATCCTCTGAGAACTTGTGTGCGAAGGATATGATGTCTGAGGCGCGGCCGCTGCCATCGCAGACCACCACGGGGATGGGAGGCTCATCCCTTAGGCTCTCTAAGGTGATGGAAATGACATTGGGACCTCCCTCCACTATCAAGCACACAAGAGGAACACCCTGACCCAAACCTGGAACACATGAAGACAAAGAGTTTGTCCAACTAGTCAACTCGGACACTAAAGAAAAAGAAACAGAATTTCATGTGATGGAGGAAGAAGGGAGTGAAGTCAGTGGTGACAGCTGAGCATCCCTTTGCTGTCCCTGCCTTATTGAAGTTCCAGGCATAGGATGACAAAGGGAAGCCCACGGGTCACAGGGGAGCTCTCCAACAACTTGTCCTTTAAGAACCTCGCTCACACTCGCAAGTTCTGCACATAAGCCCACATTTGTGTGACCTCTGTCAGTCTTGGGTTTTTATCTAAATCCTCAAACTCATCCCCAAGCAAACCAGCTGTGACAACAGAGCGTTGATGTATGCACCACGCCCTCTTCTTTTATCTCTGTGTATTTTAACAACAGTGTTACATTCAGGATTTGTAAAGTTACAATATTCTAGGTCAATGTTTTTGCATGAATGACATTTCTAGACAGAACACAGGTGTTTAGAATTTCTTTTTATGTGAACAAAGGCTAAAGACATTAAAAAATAATAGTTAACTACCAATCTAAGATAATTTGGATGCACCACTGGGACATGTACATAATCTCTGGCCAAGAGGCCCACGATCTCCTGAATCCACCCCTGCTTACGAGTGTTGATCTTCTGCAAGGAGATGTGCTTCTCCAACAGTCGACGGAGTTTGACCTCAGAGCCATACTTCCCACAGGTTCCGTTGTCGGTGAGGATGAAATGAGAATGGCTGCTGTTGAGCACTGCCAGCTTACTCAGTGGGTTTCCCATCGATTGATAGGGTCTGGTCACCTAGAAAAGCAACGGAGAGAAAAATGTCAAACAGAGCTATCAAAGAAACAAAGAAAGAAATTCTGCTCTTACATCTTTTCCAATGAGATCCTCTTTGTTCTCCAAGATGCCCCAAGGAGCAATCCCTATTGCACACACCTTCCCTCGCGACTTGGATGAATGGTCCTTTAAGGCATCCCCAACGTGACGGATCACGCCTAAAGTAAGATTAGCAAAACAGATTGCAATGAATAAAATCTTTTTCCAGAAACCTCATGGAGCTTCGTCATGGGACATACTTTGGCGAAATCCACACAAATTGCAATTTGTGCTAAATTTCCAAGCAATGGTTCTAATTATAGAGCTTAAATCTGTGACAGTGTGCTTGATAAACCTCTTCCCTCAGGAAATTGCAGCAGAGATGTTATGCAATGACATTTTAGAGTCAAGGTAATCTTCTAATGTCGCAATCTGGTATTTATTTAGCAAACAGTAAAAGCATTAGAATAACCTGTGTTCACTCCGCCCGTGAAGATCCAAGCTCCAGTGGTGACGGCTGCTTTTATCAGGCCTTTGCCAAACACTTGCTTGAGTTTGGGTTGGAGATCAAAGTTCTGGAGACCCCCATGCACCGAAATGAGCAGCGTGGGCAGCTCCAGCTGCCAGTCCTTCACCATCAGATGCAGGAGGTTGTCAGGCTTGGTGTCATAAGAGACTCGAATGTACTGTGGAAGAAAATCATTTCAGCCGGTTGTGTTTGCTTTAAGCTGCGTGACAAATGGGGAAAATCTCAACTCACTCACCATTGCCTTGTTGATGAATCCTCCTCCCTGAAACTCAATGATCCCATAAGAGTCTGTAGGGTAGGTCCTGGTGTGCTTCACCACACTCCACTTATCATTCGGTGTCTCGATTTGCACCAGTGGGGTCGCCTCTGCTATGGAATTGGCACCAGGAGGGATGGCCACGTGTTGCGTCACCAGCTGACCACAGGCACATCTGCAACAGATGCATTCCTTGTGAATTAAGAAATGCTTTGACTTTTTTTTCCCCTCAAAGACTTGTGAGAGAAATCACCTGTTTAAAAGGGGCTTTTCCTGAACGTGTCTTTTTTCATTTTCTTTGAAAAATGTGCACTGCTCGTCAGCAGCACACCAGGCAATAAGTAAGTTTGTAAAATCTCCAATAACGGTACTTTGAGCTTAATGAGCACTAAATAATTTAGAAAAACAATACAGAGAACATATTTCTAACAAAAAAATAGAAGTATGTAGAATTAGATAAATATGAATTCCTTATTATTATTACAGGTGAGGGTTAAGGTTCATTGTCTTTTATGAATGTCTTTTATTACATATCAGCTTCTGACCAACAAACTTACAATGGACAAGATTTCTTATTTTATTCTATTCAACTCTTCTGAACAAGATCAACAGCCAATAATTTTGATTGTATTCATTCTTAAGAACTGTTTTTTTACAGCATAAACATTGTTTGATATCATTGAATTTATGTGAAGAATTATAATGCCACACTCTTCCTTTTCCATGACACCAAATTTAAGAATTACTGATCTAAACATTTGTAAATAATTGCAAATCCTTGTTGAAAATCTGACTTGTCACATAATTATTTTTTATTATTATTATTTTTTTCTTACCTGGTTGGGTCCTTGCTGGGAAATATGTGAACACATTCCCTTTTCAGGAATGTCCTCTCAATCCAAGCTTTCTGTGCCTGCGAAGACAAAACGTGACAGAACCTAAGTGAGCATTACGAGCTTTATCATTGCTTCCCCAGGAGATCAGCCTCAGCGATCTGTCTGAATTTAAGTTGCACTTTCCAAATCCTCTTAGTTGTAATCCCTGGCTAAAAGATGCTGATAGTTTGAAATGTGCAAAGAACGCATAAATCACTCACAGGAGAAAATATTTCAGCCTGAAATAGAGTGAATATAGTTAGTGGTGGATTTCGGTCCAGTGGCTCCAGCTTAGAAGAAAACCAGTCCGTTTTCTTTTAATAGCGCAGAGTGTTGCAGAGTGAGAACTTGATACAAGTTAAAAAAGAAGTATCCCACACATTTCTTGTTCTCCGGGGTGGATCAAAGTTTCCCAGAACACGATGCATGTTTTCTTTCCATCTTTCTTCAACCCTCCCAGCCCCCTCCCCAAGAGCTTTTTATAACAGTTGCATTCCAGTCAAATCTGCTGAATAATCTGCTGCCATACCTTCCAATCAATTAGAAATAAAAATTCAGGCAGAACAGAAGGCATTAAATTATGTTAAAGCATCTCCAACTGAGTCGCATGAGAATGAATTAGAGGCCATGCACAAACTCTGCTGGTGTCTTGTGACTTGTCACAAGTTCTGCAGACACAAACCGCTCTCACCTCAAACTCACATGTATTAAACATTTAAAAGGTTGAGCCTTTTAGTTTAATTCTTCCCACACTTTGTTTAGGTCTTCTAAACCAGTGGAAACATAATGTTTTATTAGTTTTATTTTTGTCATTGAAACAAAAGGTATTCCGTCTGCTTATCAGCAACCCGTTGTATTTTACTGTTGCCTTTTCCATCTTATTTTTCTCTCCCTCTGAATCGCCTTGGCTTGCAGTCTTATCATGCGTCATTAAACAACCAGAGCTCCTGCTGTGCTGCCCGCTCATATTTAACTCGTCTGAATTCACTCTTCAGGGTCTGCAGAGCAAATTACCTCCCAGTCTATTAGGTATTTCTGAAATATTGTTATAAATTAGGTTTGTAAATACACTTACATGCAGCCCTCTGTTGTAGCCTTACAGTCCCCCTCTCCGGTACTACAACACGTTAGGGTTTGAGATGTGAAGAGAAGTCTGCTGCTCCTTTGGTTGAGCCTTCCTCTCGTGCTGCATACCCTGCCAAGCTCTCCCATTGAATCCCACTGGACATGAAACTTCTTCACTTTATGAGGGCAGCCTAATATGATGAGCATGTGAGCAAGGTCTTTGTTCGCCCAAGTCCCATGACTCCAGTTCAAGGTAATCCTTTTGGGAGTCCCATGACCCCCTTCTGCATGCCCACGGGGTATTTTCATCCTTGGCTTGAAACAAGGCACAATAAATCTACTTTGATAACCAGCCCCTAATCTCCCAATTTGTTTAAACCTCATTTCTTTGTTTTCCCCCTGCACTGCTGTGGATGATCTTGTGCATGTGTCTGGGGAAGACGGCACAGAACGCCTAAACTAGTTGGTCAGAGACTCTTCAAGTTTTCATCTGAAAATCTTCAACCCCCCCTCATTACCAGCCCTTCCCTCACTCCCCCCAAAACTCTCTTGATTTCAACTTCATTTGCATAATTGGGAGAATTGGATGCAGACATACTTTTGTGGGACACCTTGTTAAAGAATGACTGGTTTCCAGACGGGGGCAAGGTCAGTCAATGCTAATTGCAGTTAATCTCTATTTCCACACACCACATTTTTATGGAGACAAGTGAAAAAAAAAAAAAAGCAAATCTATTCACACCCCTTGAGTTTGGTCACATTTACTCAACTTACAACCACTCGTCGCCTTGTTCTTTTACAAACAGAACATGGCCGACTAAACACAGATCCACACCAGCCTTTTCTGATTGTTAACTTGTTATAAAAACAATCAGGCTTTTTAATTATCCTGTTCACTTTGTGTTACAAAGAATGTGCTTTAAACCATGGCAAAAGAAGGTGAAATGAGGTTAAAAACCTCGAGCAATCCTGCATTAAATGTATTCTGTCAACACTCTCATACGAGCCCCTTTTATGGCTAAAGAGAGCAGTTTGAGCCCGACCGAGCTGACGATAGAAAATACAGCGTGAGAGAGCCCCAACATCCACAGAGTTCACCTGTTTTTTGTCCTGCTCAAGTTTAAGCCGTTGTTCATTTCAGCACAGCAAAAGTAAAGCGCATTTTCAGAAGGGGATATTTGGCGAGTAATGACGCATTTATTTCAGCTTATTTAAACTCATTAACCACAGAAACTAAAGCCAGAATCCAGTCGGCCAGCAAAACTGCTGCCCTCGTTAGGAGCTTGCCTTTAGCACTTAGCCAGCAAAGACCCTGGAGAATTTAGACGTCGCAGGAACAGATTGTGTCACACCAAGCAAGTAGTCGAGACTTAACGCTAGCGTCGAAACAAAACCCAACATTCATTCTGGAGCGCACGCTTTTCTGGGAAGATATTTGCCTAAAACATAAGGAAAGTTGTGCAAGTTGAACATGGTAAGTTCATGTTTGTTGAAAGAGATGAATATTAAAAACTATAAAACTAGAGTTTTATAGGTTGTACGGATAATTATTTTGTTCTCTTGAAACTGTGACCCCTGACCCCATTAATAGCCCTCACATGTTTCTCCATAACTTTTTTTCCTCACTCACTTACAAATTGTAGATTTTCTGTACATTTTCAAACACATACAGGCCACATAGGCAGCATGCCATCCATTCTCTTCTTCTTTTTTTTTTTATTGAAATCACATGGTGTTGGTCTCCTGACCCACAGCTTAGCAGCAAATTTGTTTCAGTGAAGCTACAATTGCACCATTGAACCCCTAAAAGCCATTTGAACAAGTTGTACTGATTCATTTCAAGTTGCTATCGGGATCCCACTGAAGTGTAAGATAAAAAACTAATTGCTCATCTTTGATTGGCAATGGGGTTAGAGCTTAATGAGCTGTGGCACAAATAAAACACAGTTGTAATAAATGTGCTGGACACATAAAAAGCTTTCTTTTACAAGGATTGACTTAAGGGTAGAAGATTTTTGTAATGATTTTTACATTTCTCCGATTTTGAAACTTCGGTTTGGCAAATTGGTTCTCGCTGTGAGGCAGGCTGATTTTAGACGGCCCTGCTTGTAAATGAACTCATTGTCCTCCAGAGTCTGAAAATCCATTTAGGCGTCACGAGTCCGACATGTCACTGATTATCCCCAAGAGTCAGAGGAGTCATAAGACATGTTTTAGAGCTGCTGTTTTTCCACCAAAGATAGAAAGGCAGAAATAAATGAAATCATAAAAACAGAAAATAACTGAATTTTGAGATATTCTCTAAGTACGCAATCTGAAAGTACTGATGTGTTGATAAAGGCGTATTTATGACCTATGAAAAAAGCTTTTAAGTGGAAAATGGTGAAAATATGGAATGTAAGGGGGGGGAGGATGCACAACAGTTTTCAGTTGTTATTTTGCTTTTATGTAAACATTTAGGAGAATTACAGCCAATCTCAGATAAACTATATAGTGGTTTGTATTTTTGGAGTAAAGATAGATAAAAAAAAAAAAAAAAACTAATTTAAGCAGTGAAATTACATTTTTTACATGAAAGTTTATTTTTAGATCTGCTGCTAGCTACTACTTGTTAAACTTACAGCTTGTCAACACAAAATACTCTGTTCTCCTTTCTTTCCTATTTTGAAGAATATTTATAACTAGTCCTTTTCTAATGTCATTCATGACAAAGATAATTTATAAAACTGTAATTTGTTGAAAATATCCAGTATATTATATTCTTTGATGAAATTGTGTTAAAAACTCAAGACTGGACATTTTTCAGTCCAATCTTGCAGAGATAGACATTCTCCAAATTCTGACGTTTTAATACATTTTCTTTGAATTTTCTCTTAACTGTGTAACTTGAGTTAAATGTTCTGGGTTTCCTTTCTTAAGCTTCTTTCAGTAGGTTTCTGGGGTTTCCTCTCATTCCTTCTGGCAAAATTGGTGGAATAGAGTCACACACACACTTTTCAGACCTGTCTAGAAATCTTCTGTAACAGAGATCAGGACTTTGCAATGGACACTTCAAAAACATTCCCTTTGTTGTCTTTGAATCACTTTGTAGCTAATTTGATTGCATGGTTATGGTCATTGTCCATTGGTAAAATTAACTCGGGGCCAAGTTTTTACTTCCTGGCTCCTGTTTCTACAGTATCTCTACATAATATCCTTTCTATGGCACTATTATTTTGTGAAGTGTACCATAGACCTCAATTAAAAGACCACCACAACATGGCATTATGCTGCCACCTGTTTGCTCCCCACTACATATGATATTCTCAGATTTACAACCTTCCAATTTTTTTCCAGCAAATGTAAAGAGGATCATTATGCCCTAGAGTTGTTTCTCTAGACATTTTCTCTTTTGTTCCTTAGTCCATCCATAGACCGTAATCTTCTTCTTGTTAGCCCATGTGATTAGTTCACTGTTACTAATGAGACTTTTACCAGCTGCAGCCAACATCTTCACCAGGTATTTACTTTTGTTTTCAAGGTTCTTTTACACTTTCCCCGCCAAAACACTTTAACCTCTGGAACACAAAACCTGTCTCCTTTCCTGAAGGATATGATGTCTAGATATTTCGAGAAGCTATGGATGTGCAACACCATTGCAGTTAAAGTGTGTGTGATGGAACATCAGTTTAACTTCCTCTTCAGCATTCATTCAGCTTTCAGATAAATAACACAGGGGCATGTTTGTGTGACAACATACAAGTAGTTTCCCACAATATACATAAATGTAATGCATTTTACACCTGTATATATAAAGTTTGACTAGGCTGAAAATGCTTATTTCTATTCAATGAATCTTGAGTTTATATCAGTATTTTTCTGCGTGCTTTATTAGGTCATCCAAATTTGTCATGTGCTCCAGATAATGTAATCTGATTTTCATTTAATGATTAGTTGAATTGTTTAATCCTATTGCAAACCTTCAAATTTCATCTAAAAGTTCCTTTTTTTTATTATTGTTTTTCATTAGAACAAAATTATTTTAGTTTATAAAAGTTGAGTACAACAACCATATTGCTTTTGTTTAGCATTAAGGAACCTTTCTGCAATGCTGCCACTTTTAAAGATTGTTTTAATTTTCATGAGCTTTCTTCACACAAAGAGCCTGCTGTGCCTCGGCCTGAAACAGTGAAACCTCATTCTCAGGATGTGAGCCCTTAAGCTTTTTAACTCTCTTCGGCCCTCACCTGACCTGAGCCTGACTCTTACATCACACACAGTCATATGAGGCTGAAAATCACTGGGTTTGTTAATCAAATTTCCACTGACTGTCCTGCCCTT
Organism: Poecilia latipinna; assembly: GCF_001443285.1. Taxonomy (NCBI): domain Eukaryota; kingdom Metazoa; phylum Chordata; class Actinopteri; order Cyprinodontiformes; family Poeciliidae; genus Poecilia; species Poecilia latipinna. Next base: position 14,290 of record NW_015113444.1, on the reverse strand, counting down.
GTGTATTTGAACAATGGAAGCGATTAATTTGTTCATGAAAATTTATCTCACAATTTCGCCAACCGTCAGGCTAGAGGCTTTGTGGATGTACTTCTTTCTTTCTTTCATACTGCAAGCTGAACCTTTTTCTCAGAATAGGATGAATAGAGATGAACGCTTTCCTAATTTCATTAATGGCAACAGGGTAATATAGTCTGAGCACGCTTAGATGAATGTGCTTGGTGATGCAGAACCTGTGGCTAATGCTCCCAACAAGCACGACATCTGCCCTCATTGTTTTAATTTGTGACTTTTTTTAAACCTAATTTCTAAATGACAAGGATGAAAAATAATTTGTGGTCCATACCGCGAAGCACCATAAACTACGATTATTTTGGAATAGAAAATTAAATCTACAATGAAAGCAACCAAACTATTATATGTGACCAGAAAAAAACGTTGAACGTGGTACTTTGTTGAGTTTTGATACTATTAATATCACAGAACTGTTCACTTTGGAGCATAGTTTAAGTTTGCCCAGTGCAAAAACCTCATATAAAAAGTTTGAGGAATGTATTCTAATTTGGTTGCACCAGAACATTTAAAGGTTGCTAAAATATTCACAAAAAGAGCATAGTTTATCATAGTATGTTCTCATTAATGTCTAATAATCACATCTACCCTTTAATGTTTAACTTTTCGACATTGACTGAATGATCCAAAAAGCTTGAAATGAACCATAGTTCTAAACCACGAGGGGTCTTTGTGGCATTCTGGCACGACTGTGTTCTTCCACAAAATTAGTAAAAAAAAAAAAGGGCTTATTTGTTGATTTGCTCTCTGTTAGTCCATGAAAAATATACAAGCTAGATGCTTTCAATGATGTGAACTGAAGCATATTAATCACATGAAAGCAGAGTTTAGAAAGAGTCTGCAATCTGTCATGACTCCACAGACAGACCATTTTAAAGGATTAAAGTTGTGTTCAGGGGAAACTAGATGCTCAGTTTTAAACACCACTTAATGGTGACTTTAGATGGTTTTGGATGAAAATACTGACCTTATAGCCATACTTCTGCCCATGTAACCTGAACAAACCTGCATTTCTGTGAAAGACTCAAGGTTTTTTTATTTTTGTTTTCTTGGTGTGATAACAAGTGTGATCATATCTGGATTCCAGTGTTTTGTGCTGCAGTCTTCCTTTATATTTTTTTAAATTCAGCCCTATTTATTCAAAAAATCTCATATGAAACCCAAAACAACAAACTTCCATTCAGCTGTCGCCTGGTTAGTAAATTGAGTAAATATGTGCGACATGATCTCAGTGTAAATACATCTGTTTTGTGAAGCCCTCTGAGGTTTGTTAGAGAACATTAGTGAACAAACAGAATCATAGAGAAGTAGGAACACAGCAGGCAAGTCAGGGAGAAATCTCTGAGGGATTTTTTTTTAAGCAAGATTGGATTGGAAATCAGTATCCCAAGCTTTGAGCATTTAATGGAACACTGTTCAACCTATTATCTGAAAATGCATAAGAACAAGTTCCTTTCTTTAGACTACATGGAAAATTCTGTTTTTTTGAGGAAAACTAACACTGAATGTTACCTTGAACACACGATCCAAACGTGGCGGTGGCAACATCATGCTGTAGGGAGACATTACATCTGATGTGCAAAATGTAATGTTGTTGACTGTGTGTTTGTATTTTTATGATCTAAAGCACTTTGAAATGCTTTGTTGCTGAAATGTGCTATACAAATGAAATTTGACTGATTAATGTTTTCAGGAGAAACATGAAATGTGGTCAGAGTTGATTAACACTTTACAATTTTTTAGCTTCTGTGTTTTTGTCTATTGCATGGAATCCTAATAAGATAAACTTTTGACTGTAGCATGAAAATATGTGAAAAAGTTCAAGAGGTATAAGTAATTTTCCAAATGACTGCAGGTTACTAAAACCAGACGACGTCAATTCCAGATGACAACTTTAAAAACACTGAAAATAACCTGTTTTCTGCAGGCTTCCTCTTACCTTTTGTGAGCCAGATGTGCTGCGTTTGAGGGAGGATCTTTTAAAAGTGCCAGCCTGGCCCTTAGTGTCCATCTTGAATGCTTTAGCACAGAAAAGGGATCCTCAATGAGCTTCAGCCACAAAGCTGAGGCATGACTGTCTCCTCTAAATTCAAACTTTGAAATAATTAGGCCTACGATTCTCCATCAGTGCAGGTCTGAGTGCTTCTCTCCCCTCTCTGCAGCTTTCACTCAACTGACAAGACAGATATTCCAGCCAGGGATATAAATCACTTGATGACACACTTGACACATAGACCCTTTTCCTCTGCCGGGCATCCCATAATCAGGCTTAATGCAGCCAGCTCTTGAGGCCTCAGAGTCTAATGGATAGAGATTTAATAAATGGTTATTGAAGGTAAATCTGCTTTGGTACACCACAATGCTGAAAAGGGCTGAGAGGGGCCGTGAAAGCTGTGATGCCAGTGTTAACTGGCCGAGAGCAGACGGTTGTTTCACCAGATGAGGCGCCCAGCTCCATGTGTCTGGAAGGGGAGACAGTAAGGACTCAGCAGGGTGCAGGTGAACAGACAGGGAACAGTAGATCCCTTGCATATACTCAAAAGCAGTTACACTGCAGTAGCTGTACTGAGTTATTTGTGCAGGTTTTCACGCAAAAATGCTCAAATGTTCTGAACTGATGTGTTGTGTTAAATTATGTTGCAATGTGTACCAGCATGTTCAAATTCCACTGCTTTTGAGTAAGATGGACAGAGAGAAGCTCATTACTGAGTATGTGTTCAAAGTTCGTCTTGCTCCAAGTGAACAAAAAAAAAGTAATGTTCAACAACTCCCTCTGCTGGACACACATTGTAATGATCTTTTGAGTGAAAATGAAAGCGTTCAGTTGTGTTCGATGCGACAGTGATCATCACACCACATCACTTTTGCACATTTTGTCATCTTACAACAACAAATTTTGAAGTGGAAGGAAAAAGTCACGTGTTTTTCAAACACCAATCATATACAACAATCAGAAAACGGTTGCCTGTTTTAGTATTATGATGTTTGTTAGAGAACAGCAGTGAATAAAGAAGCTTATGACCAAAGAACAGAGTTGACTGGTCAGATATAGACCTATGGACATTTTTTGAGGGTTAGGTTGGAAAACCATGGCCCAGGTTTTTAATATTTTAAGGAGCACTGTTCGGTCTGTTACTTTAAAAAAAAAAAACAAACAAAAAAAACATGGGAGTAGTATGGCATAACTTAAACCTTTCCAAGACATGGTCATAGGAATTCACCTCTACAGTGAGATGTAAAAGTGTTCTGATCAGATGAGACAAACAGGAATCGTTTTACCCTAAATGCAAAATGGTAAATGTGGAAGAAAACCTGAATAGACATTCCCACAATGCAACATGCTGGTGACAGCATAATATTGTGTTGAGGCCTTTTTTTTTTTCCTCGACTGGAATCGGGAAGCTGGGCAGAGAAAGATGGAGCGAAATACAGAGCAATACTGGAAGAAAACATGGCAGAGAGGAGGTTCACCTGCCAGAAAGACACTAATCAAAAATATTTTAGATCAAAAGCTGTTTGTTAGAATGACCCAGTCAAAGTTCTGTCCATAATCTAATTGAGTATTTTGGGCAAGGCTCTACATCCATTCGAGTGAGCTTTAATTTAAGAAAGAATGTCAGCCTCTTGACGTATGTAGCTGGTCGAGACATTCTTCACTTGCAGCTGGTGAAAGATGGTTCTACAAAGTGTAAACTAAAGAGGGACTGAATACAAATGCATATGCCACTCTTTCAATTTGTTTTATTCGTAACAACAATGTCTTATTTTCCTTCCACTTTACAATTATGCAATATTTTTGCACTGGCTTGCCATATAATACCATTGAAGTAAAAATAAAATGACAATCTGAGCTTTACAATGTTATGATAGCTATCAACAGCTATCCTGAAGAAGAGGTGTGCAGTATTTAAAAACAAACAGGAGACGGTTAACTGTCAATCACTTTGAGCCATGAGAAACAACTCTACCTGCTGTAGTCAGATCCCCTTTGGTAATGATCACAATCACTGCATGCAAACCACTGGCAGATGACTTCCTTGTTTTGGTGTGTCGAACGCATCGGAGAGAGTCCCGCTGAATGCGTCTCATAATGGATAATGCGCAATTTCTCCTTGTAAGCAGGCACAGATGAGCTTTATTATCTGTCAGTGGCTTTGCATAGGTCAGTGGAGGAGATTAGTTAGCCCCAGTGAAGAGTGGGACACACAGGGGGAGGAACATTCACTGAAACATGTGGCAACATAAATATAACTGGGGATGATGCAGGCCACTCCTGTAAACACATAAACAAAGTTTGTTAAACAGAAGTGAACTTTTGCATTTAGCCTGGCATTTTGTGGTTATGTGAAATAAATGGCATGAATAAAAATTTTCATGACTGCATTTCGTTGCTGTATAAACTGCCACCATTGACTTAAATATTGATGGAATCAGTTACAAAGGTTTTGCTTTTCCTTGAATCAAATTGTCTGTGGTTTGAGTTCTTCTGTTGCCTAACAGTTGACTTTGATGATCACAAAACCCATAGTCAGTAAACTGATACTTCATAAAGCTAATAAGTTAGAGTCAAAAACTTAATATTAAAACTTTTTTAAGCAACACAAAACTGACATAAATTTAGCACTGAAGAAACCTCCTACCAAATGTAAAAAAATAGAAAGTTTATCCACAAGAATTTGTTTTCTGTTAACCCTTAACCTCTTACCTAGCTTTATGTTAATGGATGATACGCCTGCCTCATATTAATTATTAGCAGATGCACCCTGTATCGCGTCCTGCTTATTGCAACATTCAGACTAGACTAATCCTTCGATTATTTGCTCTTTTTCCAAATTCTTTTGTCTTGTAACTATTTCTGATGTTTTTGTGCTACTTCAGTCTTTAGTTATTGATTGGTTCCACTCTATCAAGCAACAAATGGCTTGGATATCTTCTAATTCCTGAATAATTTACCATAGCAATTAGAGTTGTAAAAACAGTTTTTTTTAATTTTATTTTTATTTTTTAGTTTTTATATCTGAAACCTTTATTCTTGAAAACCAAAAAGAGGCTCACCCATGAGACTATTCATGCAAGAACTGGCACTGTGTGAACCGATTCAGTGAGATTCGATAATTCAGCATTACAATTCCACATTTTCTTAGATTTATTCTAAGATGTATGCTTTTCTAATGCTTCTGCAAATTTAAATTTCTCATCAGTTGCTTCTGCATCTGTTCTGCTGCCTGTTTCAAGCTGAAAAGAAACACTAGAGACAAGGACAATTCTCAACTGGAGCCACTAGAGGGCACCGCGTTCAAAGGGAAGGAGTGAGTTTGTTCACAGTGCGGGCCCCTGCTTGTTATGATCAGCTGTCTCAAAAGTTGTACTGTTTCAAAGGTTAAACACATAAAAAAAAAAGAAATTTGCATGCTCACGCAGAAAAATTGGGTCTGGATTTACACATTTGACGTTTACAACGGTGTCCCTGCTTGCTCCCTATAATGCGAGGCTCAGTTTACCTTCTCGTGTTTAATTTGACGATTTGTAAATACGTGCTTGACTCATCTCATCATTTAAACCAGATGGCATAAGGCCAGCAGCTGGAAAGGTTTTTTTTTTTTTTTTTTTAAACTGCTTCCACATGTGATTCCAAGAGGGAATATTACTCGTTTCAGGAAGGGGAGATGATCCTTGTTGTAGAAGTTGATCTTTGTTTTGGTGAAAAGTCTATTGGTACAGCCTCAAGCAAGGAAACCCAAATATTACAGAGTACAGAGCAGTACCACAAAAACCTGTTTTTTGGGGAGGTGGAGGGCTCACCACACCAAACAAAGGTATGTGTGCACTCTGGCTTTTATCAAGGTGATCAACACTGACCTGCAGGAACAAATCAGCAAAAGTTGTTTGTTTCTGACCTGGTGATCAGCCAATGTTTGTCCTGGTTACTAAGGAAACAGACAACACCCTCACCGGAGACTTTGGTGCTTCAGGTGTGTTCAGTCCCCTCGTGCTGCCCAGGAGGAAAACACGCTCATCTGATAATACAGAGCGCAATGTTGGGAATATAGATAAGGTACACAAAACATTCAGAGGAAAATAATGCATCACATAGATGATGACCTTTGAGACTACTGACATTTTTTATCTGTCTTAACTGAAAAAGGCGGGAACTTCGGTGAAGGAAGTGATGCTTAGAGATTTGGGTCATGTACTGACATGTTCCCTACATGTGCTCTTCATGAGTTCCCTGAAAGTATTCAGGTCTTCTCATGTAATTATAACCTATATAGCATAATAAGATAAAAGCCGTGTGCCCAGAACCCAAAATAAAACCAAATTAGAGGGTAACTTTGCATATCCTTAGAATTTTGTTGAATTATCTTTTACATGTGCAATGCGTAATGAGTGACTGCTTCTGTCCCCCCTCTGCCCCCCATCCTCCCAAGATAGCTGCAACGTATCATATTTTAGATTTTCATTGTACAATAAAAGTTTAAAAGGAATAATAAAACACTCATCGCAAATCCACCCATGCTGATGGGAGGGTAATAACTTTACCTTATTTAACTGCTTTTCAGTCTACATTTCAGACTTATTCCTTTCTCTGGCAAAAAAAAAAAAAAAAAAAAAAGTTTTACATTTGCTTTTCCTTCTATTAGACGTATGAAAATTCATCCATCCATTGTGTATACCTGCTTATCCTAAAAGAGTTGCAGGGAGCGAAAGGTAGAGTACGCACTGGACAGATCACTAGTTCATCACACTGTAAAACCACGAAACACATGATAAACAACCGCGCACACACACTCATGCCTAAGGGCAATTTCAAGTAACTAGTTTACCAAACACTTCTGCTTTTGGATTGTGGGGCGAACCCAGAGAGAACCCACACATGCATAGGGAGAAGACGCAAACGCCATGCAGAAACAGCTCAGACTGGTATTTAAACCCTGGATCTTCTTGCTGCAAGACAGCAGTGCTGACCACACTGCCAAAGTGCATCCACATATAAAAGCATTAGGTATAATTTGTGGCTGTTACTAAGAAATCAAGGAAACCTTTAAATAAATAAACTAAGTTGCACTAAATGTAATTTTAAAAGCGGTAAAGTTCATTCGCGTGCCAAAAAGTCCTTTATAGTGGAAAACTTGTGTGTGTTTCTCATTTCACACTTTTCATTGAATTAATGGCTGTTCATTAAAAGTAACAAAAAGTTCTTTTAATCTGCCGTGCAGAGGAGATTGGAATTCGATTGCTCAGTAACATGTTCAGGGAGACTAAAATCTAATGCAATCATTAATTTGGCAGTGGTTGAACTGTACTCTCATGTCAGCACAAACAGGATTTTACGGAAGTAGGAAGGAGGAGGTGTGATAGACTCTAGGCCTCCATGTGGCTGACAGTTTCCCAGATGAACACACAGGCTTCTGCAGACTGCTCTGTCTGCTTGTGTTCACAGACTGGCTCATTACACACCGCTATAGCAAGGATATTCCTGGAAAGTCTTTTTCCCTGGAGAAATGGGTTCTATGAATCTCATACTTTATCATGTAGCCAACATACTTAACTCTATTCCATTTTTTTCCCCTGCTGGCGTAAGGAATTTCCAGCATCGACCGAGTGGAGGCCCACACAAAGGTTAAACAGGGAATCCATATATTGTACTGGGGCCATAAAACAAGCTGGAGGAAGTTCCCCCAACTGCTGTCTTCATTTCGCAATCTGCCCCTAACAGAAATGAAAAGTAGCTCCTTCCTTTGATCATAAGAGTTTCATAAGTCTACATGTTTGTGAGAACTGAGTCTGTACTTTCCCAGAGAGCAGTGAAGCAGAACAGTTGCCTCAATCCTGCGCTCAGCTGCGTAAACTTCCAGAATCAGGTCACAGGCCAACATCCAAACACCCCAAAGTGGGATTTGAACTTAAAAGCCTTATTTCCGAAACACTTTTCCTGACCTTCTAATGGAACCACAGAGATTTACAGGAAAAAAAAAAAAAAAAAAAAAGATGAATAATCTGATCTGGTCTGCAGCAACACTCTGGAGATTGAGGATGGGAGCAGACAGCTAGACCAACAAAAAGCCCAAAACTGCTGATCATCACTTCTGCACCAGGAACTGAAGCCACATGGTAAAATTGTCTTTGCGTCAGAGCGTGACCACAGTATAGCAGATGCAAATAAATGTCAGAACACCATGAAACAAGTAAAAATCAATAATTGGAGCTGCGCTTGTTTGATTTTCCCATCAGCTTAAGAGCTGGTGTGAAAAGGATTACTGAGCATTATGAACCCAAAAACCAGTCGACGTTTTCAGTGCTCCAGCTGCTATTAATGCTGTGGTGGCTTTTGTAGTCCACCAAAATGTTTCTGTTACCGGGTCACACATAAACATCCGTGTGTGGCGTGAGACAACCATGAGCTCTGAGTATTTTGTTCCGACTTCAACTCATGCTGAATTCCGGGATTCAAAGAAGTACGGACATTTTGATTGGTCCGTTTTTATGACAAAGCAGTGGATGTGGACTCTGGTGATGAACACATGTGAACATACAGAATGAAAAACATCTGGAGTTGGGTCACATTATTGTCAGATTGTAATGGATAGACTCAATTTTCAACTGATTTCAGCAAATTCAAACACTCATTTTTTTGCAAGGTTGAATATCTACAACTTTACAACTTCAAGTTTCAGATAGAGATACAGAATTGGTAGAATTCACTTGGATTAGATGACTTTGTTGCAGAAACACCGTTTTAAGCATTTGGCTTTACTCAAACAATAGGTTTGAGGACAGAGTTATCTCATAACCTAATCCATTCATACTTTCCAAAACTAGTTTCCTGTGTTCTGGGATCCATATTCTGCTGGAACATCTGGCTTTGCCCAAAGTTAAACCCATCTAATTAATGATATGTGGTGGAGTTGATTAAGTTGGGAATAGTCGCTCTCCTCCATTTTGTCACTCATTTATGTAATGCACTGCTACCACCGGCAGCCTTATTTTACACCTTATTGTAATGTAATTTTAGTAATATCATCCTCACCACATTTGCTGCCACCACTACGTTTTATGATGCGGACGCTTTTTTTTTTTCAAGGACAGGAAATCTAATCAGAGTTGCTGGAAAGAAGAGGGGAGGAGCAAACCATGGAAGAAAATGTGATAAAGGTAAATAGTTTAGATCAACTCACCTTCCAGCAGGACAATGACCAAACATGCAGCCAGAGTTACACTGGAATGGTTTTGATTAAAATAAATACTTGGCCTAGTCAATGTTCTAATTCCAACTAATAATCTGTAACAAGATATGGACTGATATGAATATGATTACTGATTATTTATATTTTTTGACACAATTTTTTTTATTAAAAATGTAATGTAAGTTGATAAAAAACAAAAGAGTTTTGTCAAAACTGATATTACCTTACATAGTATTACCATTGTTTGCGGCATTTCTGTTTCTTTTTCTATCGGAAACAAACAAAAATGTAGAATTTAAATGTATAGCAAGTCTATATAATTTGCATTTGTGATGCTATTTCATTCTGGAAAGTAAATTGTTCAAATGCTTTCATTGAAAGCATATGCAAACTTCAGACTGGCACTGTAATAAAACGACTTCATTATTCCACTTATGCGACCGTTATGAAACTTGTCTCCACTGGGTAACTGGGCAAAACAAACACCTGTTGAAGAAAGCTGCAGACAGCAGAGGCTTTCCGTTGATTGTCTCGGCTGCGTTGCAGACCACACAGACCCGAGTAAAAGCAAGTCGACGGGCACCTATCTAATCCTGCTGATCATAGCAGCATCGTCATTATCTGTGGGCTCCTGGCAGTGACTGTAATTAGAACTGCCTTGCATGATCTGAAACACAGATGGTATTGGTGATTCTAAGCAAATACCACAGGGGTAATCTGTTGAGGCAGTGGCAGCAGACGAACCAGTAAGGAACTGAACTGGGCTGAGGCGAAATGCCCAGCACAATGAGCCAAACCAAACTGTCTGCAGTCATTTATTGTCGATTCAGTGTCTCGTGTTAAATATGGATTTGGACCAATGGATCTTTATCCATAGGTGTGTGAAATGAATAAAACAAATTATGACTGAAAAAAAAAAAAAAAAAAAAAAAATCCTATGTAGGCTGCATGCTCTCTGGAATGTGTTCAGTCACTGCAAGACTCGCAAACTAGTTTTCACAGCCTTTAGTTTTATGCCCAGTATGGTTGCACCACTCACGAAAGATTCTGAAAGTTTGCAGGTGCAAACTATTTATTAGAATCTGTGATGGTCTGTATCCTTTAAACCAGTGGCAGCTAATAGTGTTATACAACTTCTATTTATGAACACGTTTGAGCTCACAACATGGAAGAAAATGAGTTTTTATTGGCTTGTATTGATAACAATAATAAGCATAGCAGAAAATTGTAATTCCCATAGATTTTTATTTTTACCCTGCAACCAGAACAGACTTAAATCTAGCATGGGAATTTAACATTTGGGTACTGTAAATGTATTGCATTATAAGTGTATCTCAAGCTATTACAATTAAGATACATTACACACACACAAAAAAAAAAATGTTAAGCAGTGCAGTTTTGGCAGATTTGTCCCAAAACTGCACTTCACTGCACAGCGCTGAAATACATATTTCAACACTTGCAGGGAGTGATTGTTGACAGAGACCAAATGTATCTAAGAGAAAGAGTACAGCATAGCATCCAAGAGATATCAAAGCATAGTGATGATTTTGGTTGAAAACAGCCCAATCAATATATTTTTCACTTAGTTTTTATACTTTATCCCACAGTGTGACTCAGCAAATTTATTTGTATTCACAAGATGAGCCTAAAGATACTTGTTTTTTTATCTTTGTCATTTATTTTGTTCATCTGTCCTATCCTGGCATTTAAGGCTTACCATAAAAATAAGGTGGCTGTTTTGCTCTATTAAAATGATATTCCAGGATAGTACCTATAGGTAGCTTTGTAAGGTGAGACCATAGAGAAAGATTATTTACAATCATTAAAATCTGAGGGGAACAGTGTTCTAACAATGGCTATTAATAGTCAAAGAAAGCCTATGTAACATCTTACGTGAGGAGCTATTACCCCCCCAATTTTCACATTACTTAGCTTTAGTGTTTCTTTGGGACGTTTTACTTGGTACTAATCTGATGGGAAAAGAATACTACAAGAACAAAGACAACTGTTGCTCTAAAAACCATGCAGCCACACTAGGTCTGGAAGATACGCACAGATGGATCATTGTGGCCGAGACACAGTCTCAGCCTGTGAGCTTTTTGTTTACATGTCTGTAAACTAACTAAAGATTTCCCGCATTAAATCAAAAAAGAAAGTCGCTGCAGTGGCTTCACACTGCATGGTGACCTATATTCAACTTGCCATGTCAGCCCAGAAAGTCAGGCTGGGCTTGCATCCTGCAGACGGGAGACTCTCAGAGAACATAGCAACAGAGACTCTCCTCCCACCTCTCCCTCCCCTCCCCTCCCTGGCTGGGGCTGGAGCGATGCGGGCCAGGCAGGCAGCGGGCTCGTTGCGTTCAGCTCCTGCTTCAGCTTTTTTTTAGGGGGGTGGAGGGACTGGTTTAACATATGGCTTATTGTGCATTGTAGGCTATATAGCTTTTCAGATCTCCAACGCTGTGCAAAAGCCACAGACTAAACGTGCAGGATGCATGATTTCAGGGAAGCCAAAAATCATGGCGTTGCTGATGTGCGCAAATCCGAGCAGCTCTCTATTAAAATTTTAGTGCGCTCCCTGATTGACTTGTTGTCATGGACAGACTCCTTAATAACACCGTGTGCAACAGTTTAAAAGCGGTAATCACGCTGGCTGCCCACACCCGCAGACAGCTGGTGGAGAATGATGACTACCTGTTTGTTTTGGAGCGGGGCATGTTGTTGGCACAGTTTACGGCTCCGTTGCGTGCCTAGCAGAGCGGACCGCCACAGTTTGGTGACGCAAGGGGAACTATTAATATCTAAGGAACGGGATGTTCTCGCTACAGCGCCGGGGTCACTTGAGGATAAACAGTCCCCTATAATCGGTGTCACTGTGGCGAGGCAGGAGCGATGGATTGACGAGTTTTCTTTCTTTCTTCCTTTCTTTCTTCCAGGGAGCCACTCTGGCCTCCCCCCACTCACGCACCCGAAGCATCTCCGCGGTCAAGCGGGTTCATGCGTCGAGCTGCGGGGGTTGTGTGCGTGGAGCCTCGCCCACTTATGAACCCAGTGACACCAGTGCACACACTGGTCGGAGCCATGAAAACAGCCATGTGATGTAAGAACACCTCTGTGGAAATCGTTTGTTTTGAAATTCAGCCTGCCTGTTTTTCGTTTGAACTTTCTTTGCACCGTAGAGTATTTAAAGGGGGCGCCGAAAGGACAGCCTATTCTCCCACATTTTTAAACTGCAAGCCAGTCATGCGTCTTAAAAGTGCACAGCTCAAAGTTGTAAAATGCAAACGTCATAATGGAGCTTCAACAAAGACAACTGTTCAGGAGTGGAACAATGCAGTGTTTACTCTTTTCAGATTTTTCTTCTGTTTTGGATAATTAAAAAAAAAAAGAAACTTAAATGTTTTTAGATTATAATGTGGATTGTAACACCAGACAAAAATAACCAAAGTTAAAAGAAAATCAAATTTTGGACTGCTGAGTTCAGATTCACAAGCCTTACCTTTGCCTGGTTTCTGCCAAACCTTGGAACCAGTAAATGACTGACCAGTAAATACATAATTTGCCTCAGATAAGGTCTGTGTTCTTAATTCAACAATCATCAAGACTTTCCTGGAGATATTCTTTGGACGAAAGAGACAAAACTGGAACTTTTTGAAAACTGTCCTGTTGTATCTGAGATCAAAACTAAGACAACATTTTAGAAATGCTGTAATATAGAGAGCCATGAATTTATAAGTACATCCTAAAGGAGAATCTCAGACTATCAGTTGCTACCTTAAGCTAAATGTATTTAAGCTAATCAATTAGGGTAATTCAGACTGAGATGTTGTTGGATAAGCAGTTGATGCTCAGAAACACAAAACCGATGATGACTAAATCAACTAAAACTATTCTGCAAGGAAGAAAGGGTCAAATTCCTTGAAAGACCTACTTGATGCAGTACAATAAATGATATTCTTATTCTTTTCTGTATGTAGATGCACTGTCTGGTGTTCCAATGCTGCAGAAGAGAGTATAAATGCTAAAAAGCACATTTTTAATTCACAAGAAAATTTTATGCTGAGTTCCTTTTTTTTCCCAGTCACATCTCCTCATAAGTTGCACGTAATGCAGTGGACATGTTTTTGCATACTCTAACAAAGCAAGAGCAAAATCAAACAACTTCCTTAGAAACAACCACAATAACAAAACAAAACAGAGCAGCCTTCTAGCCCTTTGAAATGTTTCATTTCACATATAGATGGAGGCCCACAGTTCAAAAGTAAATAAATCATCATGTTTTACAAGAACAGATACATAGCTAATTGTTTAAATATTTAATACATCAATTTACAAATAGCTTACACGATTATGCCACGGTTTATTAATTTGCGGTTATTTGCTGAGACACATCATGGATCTGTCAGCCCAAACATCGTAATCAGGATTATTACCACTGTTCTTATCATTGTAATTGGTCTGAAGCAAAACTGTTGTGCAGGTTGTCCAATCAATTCCTAGGGTCCAATAATTAAATTCTGAACTAATTATTTATGAATTTTAACAGATAAGACAATACACTTTTAATGAATTAATTTTACATGTCGATTTTTATATTTATACTTAATTGCTGAGACTTTTAAATCACGCAAAATGCATTTAATTATTCATTTATTAAAACTATTTGTTTTATTTACATTTAAATTTTAACATAAAAAATAAATGATTTAATAAATTAGCTATTTATCACAATGTGATGCTTTTGGCCATTTATACTTTTGATTTTGATATATTGTTAACATAAAAAAAGTATTTCATGCCTTCTGTTCTTTTAATATTTTATCTTCAACATGTGTGGACGTGATAAAGTCATCCTCAGCTCCTCGTGCGTTGCTTGTTTCACCTTTATATAGATGTTCTGATGAGGTTCTTTTTCAGTGTGTAATGGCTTTCGTTTTCATCAATGTTTATTCCCAGTGGGTTTCATGTCATTTACACTAAGCGCTTCCACTGAATGGCTCTGAAAAAAAAAAAAAAGAAAAAAAAAAAGTT
>NW_015113443.1:232379-258452 GCF_001443285.1 Poecilia latipinna | reverse complement strand
ATTTAACATCATGTGCTATCTGGGTTTTCAAATAATGATCCAAAACATGGCAAGTCAGCATAGGAGTGGTTCAGAAGCCACAAAACAAATTCATTCTCAGTTCTACAGAAGTCCCGTGTGTTGAGCTGAAAGAGGCGATTATAAGGAAAGACTCAGAACTAGAATGATCAACAGAAATTGAGGAGGTGCAATTTCACGGGGTGGAATAGTGAGACAGCCTAAGGAAGTCAGTCACTGGTGTGACATGTTGGCAGGCTGGCATCAGCTGAATTAAAGTTATTTATTGCTGCTCAATAGCATGTGAGTTTTTATACGTTTTAGTTAGCGCATAAATTACACAGTGGCGCCATTTTATTTAAGTTAAACATGCAAGTCTAAACAGTCGGAAGCGGAACTGATGTCATGTCATGTGAGCGCAGTCCGGACATATTTTAAACGCGCACTGTTTACCTTCCGCTGTAGCGGAAAGGCTGACTGATTAAAAAATGTATTCTCTCGGTTCAGAGAGTTTAATTAAACAAGCGAGGTAAGGACTCGGAAAATGTGGATTTTATTCAAAACCTTTTGCTCTTGTGCTACTTTGCTAACAAAGATAAAACCAGTTAGCTCGACTTAACTTCCTTGTTTGCGTACAGATTTTATTTTATTTTACGTTTTAATTATTAATGCTGGTAAAACTTGAAACGTATCGTTTATATTTTATGTAGCCATTAACTGAAAAACCGAGGCTGTCTCTTACAGCAGCAAGAAGTAGTCCGCTTCCTTATTTTCCCCCCGTGACATGTTGAAATGAAAACATGCTACTAAAATGGAAATTAGCATATTATTTACTAGATTTGTTTTGGAATGTAAAAAAGCGTTTTGACCTGAGTGACTTATCAGTGAAATGTGATCTGGTAAGCGAACACCCTGGGAATGTCATTGTAATGTCAGTTGTTTTGAATGTTTTACCATTTTTCCTGAAAATTTGAATAGTTATTTTTTTTAACACGGTGCAGATATTCCCCAAAAAGTGAAAGTTGGTATAAAGATTTAGATGCAAATTTAGTTTTGTTTCAAGTGTTGGTCCTCTTTAAACACAACACAACTAATCTTTTGAGATTTCGAACCATTTTTACCCTGAAAGAGTCTAAAATCAGTGAGTCTGTCAATTGCTTAAACAAACAACAAACAAACAGCAAGGTAAGGAGAACAAAGCAGGACACTTAAAAAGATTCCAGGAAACAAAGTGTAAAAAATGAATTAGCTAAAAGTAACATTTAAAAAAAAAAGTAACTTCATTACTTAGTCATAATAATGTTGAATATCCTTTGGAAAATGATCAGGTCCTGGACTGAAAATGATTAAAAGCCTACAGGAACATTGACATTTCTTGGGAAGTTTGGCAAAATGTCAAGAAACTAGACGTGATTCAAGACTTTTGTGCAGCAATGTGAGATGAAGCCTCGGGCGTTTTGGTTGTTTTCCAGGGAGATTCAGGAGGCTGAGCTGCAGAAGTTTTACAGCCGCCTCGTGAAGCTGCTTCAGCTCAAGGAGCTCGGTTATGAGACGCTGGACTCGCTGCACCGGCTGCACCTCATCCTGTCCGCTAATAAATACGCCCGAACGTAAGAGGCTCTCCTCGTGAGCTTGATACTTTTTTTTTTTTTTTTTTTTTTTACAAGTATTTGTCCTAATAATGTTGATAGGTCTGATTACACTGAGATCCAAAAACCCAAATATGTTATGATGCCGCTTTAGGTTGTGTTTAGGCTCTGTCTTAAAAATATAAAACATAAAACATTTATTTACCTACTGGCGGTTCTGGAGCCACGGGCTCCGGGCCCCTGGCCTGAACCACTGCAGATCCAAACCGTAAAAAAAATGTTTGCTTTGTCAAAAGAAAAGCATCCAGTTTAAAATTTGTATGTATAAATTAAAAGAAATTGGGGGAGGGGTGGGGTTGTTACTCCACCCTTTGCGTAAAGAACAGGCTTTCGGGTCACTCTCTCTTTTTAAACACTCAGCGTATTTAGCCAAGTTAAATAAATCACTTAATTTGGCAGCTGCTTCTGAGTAAAGGTTACTGAACAGACGCGTTTCTGTTTAGCATAAACATACAATTTAAAGGTTAATACTTTGTGTTGTAAATAACATTTTCAATTGTAAGAAGATTTTAATGTATTGGTAATCTTTCTTTGTACCAGTCCGGTAGTCCAAATCTGCATCAACACAGTAAATCAGTCCATGGGCCGCAAACGGCTGCTGGGCTTCACTTTGGACACCTTGTAGTTTGGGTGGATCTGTAGCTCTCTCCAGTTCATGCAGATGGAGGACACTGTGTGTCCTCTGCAGCCAGCAGGGCGTGTAGATCTCATCCCAGGCAGGTAGCTGACGGTATATGATGTTTGATGGAGTCTTTATGGTCCTCTGCAGGACCTTGTTGTCTACCGCCGGATCACACCAGGAAGTTTATCTTTCAACAAGTTTGTCTTTAGCTTTTGTGCCTTTTTGACAAGAGTCAGGAGGTATTCAGAGATGTGTGACTCTGAAGCTGGGAAGCCTTTTCTCCGGGGTGTCAAACTCATTTTCGCTTTGGGCCAAATCAAGACCATGGAGGCTCTTAAAGGGCTTAAAGGGATCTGGCCAGAATGTATTGATAAACCTGCTCACCAACTGTTAAAATATCATTGAATTCTTAAAATTAAATAATATAATTGAACATCTTTTTAGTCCTTCCAGGATTTTGTGATACCGTTTGTGATTTTTAATTTTTAATTTTTTATTTTTTTTGCAATAAAATCAAAGTGTTTGTGGTACTAATTTGGAAATATCTGCACTTATTTATGATGATAAATGTGACTTTTTAAGGCTGAAGCAGCTGTTTTTAGTACAAATAAGAAAGTTTTTGACAATTTTTGAGAAAAATCTGCCACAAACTCCCAATTATGTATTACCACAAAAAACCTGTGGGGATTTGTTGATTTTGTGTGAATTTTTAACATAATTCTCAAGAAACTGGAGGGACTGATTGATATAATTTGGCAGTAACTGCATTGATTTGATTGATAACATAATATTTAAGCACACTTCGTGTTTAGTCTAGAGGGCCGCATAAAAAGCTACAGTGGGGCGGATCTGGCCCACGGGCCTTGAGTTTGACACATGTGCTCTAGAGTTTACTATGAAACTCTTTGACTTCTTCTCTGATTAACACTTAACATATTTAGATTATTTTATATTTATCCTTACTGCTCTGCTATCTCTGTTATCAAAGGCTGCCCTCAGATCTCCAGCAGAGGCTGCTGTCGCTCCTCTCCTCACCCGCAGAGCAGTTCCAGGTGCTGAGCTCCGCTCTGCTCAGGGAGACACCGCCCTCTTCTGGTGAGGAGCTGAACAACATCCAGGAGAACATCAGTCAGCTGAACACGCATGCTGCCGGTCTGCTCGTCTCACAGGTTTGCAGGAAGATTAAAAAAGAAATATGCTCAGAATTTAATTTTATTTGTGAGCCATTCCAACTACTGCTGAAACGATTAATTGGATTAATCGCAATTATTTGATTACTAAAATAATCAATTAATCGTGAACTGAATTAATCAGACTGAAAAAAAAGGCCATTTGCTAAAAGAACAACACAATCAGAGCAGTAAATAATCCCAAACTGTACAACAAATTTAAACATTTTGCATTTAAGCTAAAAAAAAAAAAGAAAAACAACTTTAATATGTTTTACCCAGAACTCCTTGTGTGGTGAAATTTCAGCTTCACCTGGTTCAAATTATGTAAAAAATACAAAAATTACTTCTAAGCACCTTTTTCTATCCAATTAATCAGTTAATAAAAATAAATAAATAAATACATTAACAGGTCAGCCCTACACTGTATTATTGATTCAAGTGGAAAGGTTTGAGCTTTTCACATTTCGATGTAGAAGTAACTTTGTCACTGCCGATGCTACAAGTGATTCACAAAAAAAAAAAAAGCCATCATTGCATTTTAGGCCATAAAATGTTTATTTTCCTATTTAGAAAATGAATAAATTATTTACTTATTTGCATTAATGCATTTCGAATTTGCATAAGAAAAGCTTAACTTAAAAAAATCTCCAGAATGTGCCCATTTTTAATCCGATTAATCAATTAATCTTCATAGCTATTGATCAATTTATCGATAACTGAAATAATATCTAGCTGCAGCCTTAATTTCCGACTCGTTTTTCCGCTCTGCTTCGACTGGAACAGGCCAGATCCAGGACGGATTTGAACAATCTCTGCGCTCAGCTCGTTCACGGCCTGGAGGGCCGGCCGTCTGATGGGCCAACTCGCTCGCTCACATTCGCCCTGCCGGTGCTCAACAGCGTCCTCAGGCTCAGCCCAGAGAGCCTCACCGAAGGTAACCAGCGGACGAAAACAGGCTCCTCGGGACTCTGTGTTTTGTTTAACTTGTGACCCGTATCCTTCGTTTTTCTCCTCCAGAACACGTCACCATTCTGAGTAAAAAGTTCGTCGACTGGCTGCGCTATGCGAGCATCGTGCAGGGGGGCGGAGCCTCCTCGGGAGGGTTCTTCACAGGACCCAGGTCCCGCCAGGTGAGCGATCTGGACCCAAGATTTCCCCCCCCCCCCCGGAAAGTTTGAAAACTTTGTGTTTCAATCCGTGTTTTGTTTGTCTCAGCCTTTGCCCACAGCGGAGCTGGACGGCTCGGTGTCGGGCGACTTCTTCACCGTGCTCTGCGTGGGCCAGGGGTTCACGGAGGACCAGTGGATGAACGTCTATTCGTTTTCCATGCTGCGTCACTGGCTCCTCACCTACCACTCTGTTTCCAGCGGAAACAGCACAATGGACGCTGGTATGACCACAGCTTGTCATCTTACCGCCACAAACTTTACCGTATTTTAAATGGAAGTTAGGCTTTTATGACAGATCAGTAACCTTAACCCTAAACCAAAGTTCCTACACAGTCTTGAAAGTCTACAAAAGGATGAAACTGGATTTGATCATATTGGATTTCTGGATAAGTATGGGATAAAGATTCGAGTTTAGACTTATCCCATTAGCTAAACGATTAAATTCAGATTTATAATCTACTAAAGGACTTGTTATATTGATTAAGAGCTAATATGTGCTTTAAGATTGCCTCACAACTTTAGTTTTTGTCTACCAACCAATAAAAAGTTATGGCTCTTTTGCCTCTACACCTGTAAAACTGAACCCAAGGTCCTTTTTATCTTGAGAAACAACGATTTGGACAATCTGTATTTACACTAGAATAATCCAATCCAAAGTTTTCTAAATATTGTACATTTTTGGTGATGTCAGATAGCGATGTATGCCTTAAAATCAACATTGAGTTGTATTGTTATGGGTGGAAAGGACTCTATAGTAAAGCCCAAATAGGTGAATGTTTTGCGTCCATAATGTCCTTAAAAAAAAAAAAAAAACGAGGCCGAGACTGAAAATAAAAGCTGTTCTGCCAGAGTTTTGAGCCAGTCCATTTCCCAATTAGTCTATCACATAAAGTCTTATTACAATCTATTGATCTTTGTGCTTGGAAAGGGACAAAATGGGGAAAAGTTCAAAGACTAGAGATACTTTTACAAGGCACCGTATATGTTGGACTCTAAAGTTTGAAACGCTGAGCAGTAAAACATCAAAGAACAGACGTATGCTAACTAAATGGGACTTTGTTCTTTATAAAAGAGCCTCCTCCACCCATGAATCACAGAGGTGACTCAACCTTCACATCACTCACATGAAACAACCTGCCTTTTTTTTGTTGTTGTTTTCGTCATCTCCAGCAAGCAGGCTACAGCTCAGCCTCTCCCTCTCCCACTCCTTTTCCAATGGTAAGACACAAGGATTCCTGGATCTTCTGCGCATGCGTTCACATCTGAGAATCATTAACTCAACTAAACTCCCGAAACGTTTTCTCGAGGCAGCTCACCACATTTGAAATGCTGATTATGAATCCCAGCTGCACCTGACCCTAACAAACAATCCCTAACAAACACGCCACTAGCTTCTGATCTCTAACCTCCTCTTGTCTCTGCTGTCCATGTTGGACAAACTGCAGTGATTGCAGTTTCTTTCAGAGAATGATGTACTAATCATTTAATAGCCCTGGTGTCAAATATGTTACATGTCTAAGTGTTTTTCTTTGTGAGAAATGTAACTTTTTAGTTTTGTGCTAAATATTAGATGTAGCATTTAGGTTGTGGTGGTAATGCTTGTTTAAGTACTCCAGGCATCCTTAAAAATTCTTAAATTCGTGTATATAAAATAAAAATTGTAACATGTCTTATATGAATTAAAAATGTATGTTGGCGTTAAATACGTTTTACATTTAGTCGTGGCAAAACTATTTAATCTTACATATTATACGTACTTTTTTTCTTTTTTTTTTGCCTCGCCTTGCGGGATTTTCCGTCAGGCAATATTTTGAGTCGCCCGCAGATGTGATTCGAGGCGGTTCAGGCATAGACATAAAATATTATATTATATTATATTATATTATATTATGTCTATGGGTTCAGGTGTTACCGCTAAATAGCTAATTGCTAGCTAGCTTTTTCCGTCTGTCATGGAAATGTGCACATTTATTGTGGACGAGGTTCGTTTAGTACCAGTTTTACCAAAGTTTTACTTTGTTGAATTTTATTTCAACAAAGTGTTTACTTTGAAGGGAAATACAGCTGGGAAGCAGGAGAAAAGGATGAGCGCACGGATCCAAAGGAGAAAGGAGGTACAGATACTAAAGCGGGGAAAAAGATTTAAGGGAATGATAATTAATGTCTTCAACCAAAGTAAGAATGTGACAACATCTATTAATAATCTACAGGTCGTACTAATTTCTTCCTTGTAACTTTCCATTCTTTTTATTTTTGTATTTTGGCAATTTTCTTTTATATGTTCTGTCGTGATACAGGTCTTAAATTTAATTCATAATGCTATTTAAAAGTCTTAAATTTGAGTTGGTGAATCACTTTAGACATTTTCATGACGCTTGTTCTTGATTTTTTTTTTAAGCTTTTTTTTTTTTCTCCGTTTGTTTGGCTGTGGTGTATATATGACATAGAAGTAGCTAAATAAACCAAACTTTAGTGACATTTAGATCATCACCTATGATTGGTTGTTTTTATCGTAAAAGTTGACACAGAAAACGTGGTGTGGCTTATAAGTATGTTTTTATCCCTTAAATTTGATCCGATTTGGTCACATTTTAGCCACAAACTTCAACACAATTTTTTTTTTTTTACTCCATGTGACAGAACACAAAGTTGCTCATTACAGTAAGGAAAATTATACATATAATTTTTTTTTAATTTTTTCTATTATGCTCCAAAGTATTTTAACTTTCTGCTTTTCTTCATTTGTTTGTTTTCTGGGTCTCGATCCAAGTGGATCCGAAGCAGTCCAAATCAAGCTTCTTTTCTTTCCATGCAAGCTATGCAAGTCTAAGTACACACGGCCGGTACAGTGAAACTGCGAATGGCTCATTAAATCAGTTATCCCTGACCGTGCTTGTTGCAGATGATCGATCGGAAGTGGACGGATCAGTGGTTTCCATGGTTTCGGCGACGTCCTCCTCAAGCCGCCTTCTTCCCCCAAAAGAGCGTCTGAGAGAGAAAACGTTCCAGTACTGCCAGCGCCTGATCGAGCAGTGTGATCGCAGTGAGTGAGCTCCACCAGGAAATCCTCCTCTTTTAGTTCGAATCGTTTAGCATGTGAGGTTGAACTCTGGTGTGAGTTTCTCTCTTTCCGTCAGAGGCCCAGAAGAAGTTGGACACGGAACTGCAAAAAGCGGTGAGATTTTGAAGGTGTAAAAACATGAAAAGTTAAGGAGCCGGGCGGTAAATTCTACTTCATTAATTTTTTGAAGATTTAATTTTTGGAAAATCTGGATTTTCTATTTTTTTTTCTTCTTTCCACCAATGAACCCTTTGGGTTTCCATAGTTCAGAGTGAAGTCGGCTTGACTGTTATAGAAATATTCACAAGAACGCATCACGCCGCTGCCGTTTGTGTGCTGACTGGTTCCTCTCTGCTAGTGCATGGTGGAGGCCGTGTGCATCCTGGACTGCGTGTGTGTAGAGGATCCCTCCATGGTCTTCCGCACCTTCCCGTCCATAAAGGGTTTGTTCGGTCGGCTGAGCTCGGATTTGTCGTACGCCAGAGTTCTGCTGCCCATAGCGCAGTTCTACCTCAACCACGGTGAGCGCTGAAGCCTGACTGACATTTACTGCACATCACCCTTAACAGTGGGCAGAGCTGGTTAATACATAAACAAAAATAATAAAATCATTCACTGAACTTAAGTTGGTTTTTGTTAGTATTTATTACCACTTCTGCAAGACCTGTTTTATTTTTCTTCTTTTTACTGGGTTTTGGGCACCTGTCAACAGGTCATCCTTTCTTAAGCCTTTTACCAAACTCCTATGAATCACAATAGTCTGATGTTTAATTAGATGTTTGTTCAAGCTCCATTTCTATCTTAAAAGTCCTATTTTTACTCTCACAGAAGAGACATTTGATTTTCCATTTAATGTTGCGCTTTGATTTTGCTACCTTAGACAAGCTTCTTTGAAATCTTTAAAAATGCTTGAATTTATATTATGTGTTCAATGGAAAGTGCTTGAAAATGCTTCATATTCAAACTGCACAGTTTTGTAATAAAATGCAATCCAACATTTTCATTGAAAGCCTAAATTTGAACAATGTTGTTTAAGGTTGACGCCAGATATTTTCATACAATCTGATTAAAACACACACACACATTTAGTTCTCTCACTTTTTCAAGTTAAATCAGACAAAACTTTTCTTATTTTAGGTTAGTTAGAATGACCAAAATTATTTTTGACACTAAACATATTTCTTTTTTTTTTTACTTGCTAATTAAGCATTTAATCTGAGCAAGAAAATAATTTACTTCAACACAGTTTGTTTGGATTGTTTCCATGTGTTTCATATTTATTATTCGTAATTGCTCATTGACTTACTGATCTGTGTAATTGAACCAAAGGTTGTCCTTTATTTTATGCATTAGATGTTATTTAAGTTGGGGGATTTTTTTTTAAATTTGTGTTTCATTCTCAGACCAGTTGCGTTGGAGAAACATCTCAAAACATAAAATGTTATATTTTAGTGTACAGACTCTGCTCTGCATGCTGTCTTTTTGACAACTTTCTGCTTTTGATTCGAGAGCTGCATAGAACGCATACAACGCTGTTTATGTTAAATGCGGAGGAAAATCCACCAACAACTACGAATGTGTTTATCTGAAATTGAATAACGGTAGATGTGACCCTGAATGTGTGTGTGTGTGTGTGCGCAGGTGAAATGGCAGCCGTGGACTGCGAGTGTGTGTGGAAGTTGGTCTTTGGCCGCTTTCCCGCAGAGCTCTTCAACAACCCTTTCCTCGCCCACGAGCTGCTGCGCTTCCTCCGGCAGAACCTGGACAGCCTGCGGCTCCGAGCGCCTGAGTTCATACGATTCCTCCCGAACTTCCTGAAGGTGTCGATCCAAAACCCAGGCGTGCTGCGTGCCACTGCTTGGATCCCTGCTCACTTTCTGAACCCTCTGTGTGTGTAGTTTCTAGCATGGGATAGCTCAGCGGTTGTGGATGATTTTGTGGATCTGCTGCCCTCTCTGGTTACTGAAGGAACTGCGGTGGAGATGCTTCACACGCTGCTGGACCTGCCGTGCCTTTCTGCTACACTCATCTTGCAGTTCAGGTCTGTAGACGCACAAACGCGTTCAATGCTGGTTATTTACCCACGCCTCACTCGTTTCTCTGTGTGCGTGCTGCAGGTCCGTGTCTTTGCCCATCTCAGAGTCGAGCAGCCGAGGCCTGCTGTCGCTCGACGCATTTCGAAACCCCGCGTTCAGAGGACTTTTCCTCTTTCTGCTTCGAGTGGAGACGGGCTCAGGTAGTGACAAGACTCAAAATATGTTGGGAATTCCTTTTCCACACTTACATAATCCACACGCGTGACGGACGGGTATGAAATCTGAGCAAACGGTTAACAAGCTCATGATTAATGGTTTATTAGGTTAAAATTAGTTCCAATCTATTAACTTTCACTTAAACCTTCTTTCAGTGTTGTAGTTTGGCCGCCATCCAGGAGAGGGCGGCGCTGGTCGTCCCTAAGTGGAGCTAGTTGATGCAGAAATAAAGATGGCGGGCCCATACGGGAAAGAGAAAGGGTCCAAACAGAGTCCGGTGTGGGACATAAAACGCTCTTATTGCGGTTCTGTTTTGAAACACGAACGAGCTTAATGGCGCTCATTCAGCCGGGATGCATGACGGGGCAGCGTCGACTTCTCAATAAAAAATAACGGATGTGAAGAGGCCATAGCAGAGAGAGATTTAGCATATGGGGAACAAAACACCATCCTAATAAGCAAGGTTGATTTTTGAGTTAAAGTGCTTCATGAAACAAAATTTTAACTTTCTTTCAATAGCAACCAGACAATATCACATTAACAGAGAGATGTTCACACAGTAGTACTGTTTCACATGTTTTATTCTTTTCATCTTTTATATTTCTGCTCACAACTGGAGACGTTCACATTTTGTTGTTTCATAAATATGTCTAACTGTAATATGAGAAACCCACAATTTTCTGTTTATTCAGTCAGTATTTAATGGAACTGAAACAAAAATAATGTTAAAATTTAATTATACTTTTTTTTTAAAATCAGCATATTATGACAAATTTAGCCCTTTCTGTTATGAAAAGATGATTGACCCTTCTGATATAAGAGAAAACTCAGTTTTTTAAGAAAATTGTTTGTTGATCAGATTAACTCGATAATTGTCGCTGTTGTTTTCAAGACTTGTTTTTTTTTTAATAATAAAATTGTGTTTTTTCGGTGGAGTCGTACTGATTTTACTCCTCTGCTTAGGTCACACCATCGACCGGTTGAGCACGCTCCACGACCTGCTGGCCGAGGCGGCCGACTGGCCCAGAGTGGTGCGCTGCGCCCAGGTCGTCCCCGTGCTGCTGCACATTTATTTCAACACGGTTGTTACGGTAGGGACAGAGCGCATCCCGAGTTTAACGTTCGGAAAAGACAGACTAACATCGGTCGTCGTTGGCTTTCAGGTGGCTGAAGAGAAGCTGTTGGCTCACCTGATCCTGGTGATGCTGGAGAGGAGCGGCCTCCTCCTCGCCATCCCCACCTACAGCAGAGAGATACACAGGTACAGCAGGAGATGTCCTGTCTCCGTTTCCCCGCCTCCTTTTTCTCACCTCGGCCCTCGTTGCCCTCCTGCAGGGTGTTCAGCTGCCACCTGCTGAGGCTGTGCAAGCTCCACCCCTCTCTGGTTGTGGACCAGTCACACGAGCTGCTGGAGTTTGCTGGGACGACGGCGAACGTCTACAGCAAGGAAGAAGTCTACACTCATGTGGTAAAGAAACAAAAATCAGTTTTGGTTCTGATTAAAATTTTTTCCAATTATGTTTTTTTTTTTTTTTTTTTTTTTTTTTAAGGAAAAAAAATCACTAAATCTAGCCACAAAGTTGCTAAGTTGGCAACAGTGTAGAGGTAGACATTTATTTTATTGTTCATTTATTTTTAAAATGATCTTATGATGATAATTTGGATCTTGAGAAATTCAAAATAATGATGTTAATTTAATTTCCACAAGAGCATCAGTAAATGTCAGTAAATTTGAAAATGTGTTTAAACACGGCTACTATGTGCAGCTTTGCAGTATAAATCACACTTAGAATATTTTCTGAAGAATAACATTTGTTTGTGGCAATATTAAACCTTAAAGAAAAGTAGTAAATAGGTTTTTTTTATCATTTTTATCTGTATACGTACAGACGTGACTTGCTGGGCCGGTCTGTCACTCGATAGAAATAATAAAAAAACGCAATAGAAAACGCTGAGCTGTTTTTTTTTTTTCGTTCTTCATTTTGGTCGGCAGGTGTGGGTGCTGGGGGAGTACCTGTCGGTGTCGTCTGACTCCAGCTGCTCTGTGGCGCTCATCACTTCCTGTTTTGAAACTCTGGAGGCGGTGCTGTTTGAGATAACCTCGTCTACCCCGCCTCGTGGGACGGTGTGCCCCGCCCCTAAAGTCATCACCACGTTGATGAGCGCGCTGGCTAAACTGGCGTCGCGATCACATGACTTGATTCCAAGGTGAATGACTTTTTTTGTGTGTGTTTTATTAGAGTTCCTTTTAGAATAATGTAACGTGATTGATCATTTCTGTCTCTCGGTAGGGTGTCTCTTTTCTTCTCCAAGCTAAGAACCGCAGCCAGAAACGGCTCGGTTGCCTGGTGCGCCGACGAAGACGACCTCGTTGCCATAGTAACCCGTGGTGAGGAGTTGTGGTCTCTGCTGAAGGCCCCCGGTGTGGCTCAGAGCGTCCTAACGCCTCCCCCTCACGTCCTGACGCCACGCTGGCACAGAGACACGAACCTGGCCGTGCCGCTGCAGCTTCGAGTCCTCACCAGGCTCACACACTCGCAGTGACACACACACACACACACCTACACACACACACACTTCATTCTCCTGCACTCGCACTTAATATGAATTATCTGAACAACAAAACGCCTTCATTTTGAAATTAGATTTTTTTTTTGTAAATAAATGAGATGATTCATCTGAAATTTAATGATGTTGTAAATAACTAAAAAAAAAAAAAAATCTCACTGGTTTTTGAAGTGTCATATTTATTACAATGATTTTACTGAAATATAGCTTTTTTTACAAAAAAAAAAAAATACTTGATTAAAAAAACCACACACACAGTTCTTCACTTCCTGAGTCAGTGGTGTCTTAAAACAGTAACACACTTCAGTAGAAAAATCCTCTCACTTGTGGCTTTTACTGTCATCAATAAAAATCAACATTTGCATGGATAATCTGCATGCTCAACATGCTTAAATCGACACGGTCGTCCAGATTCAACTAGTTGGTTTGATTAAATTCTGCATAAATGACACATCTGTGAATTGAAAAGTGCTTGTGAGTTTAAGTGCATCGTATTAGCAAAATAACTGGCAATCACAGTCCAGAGTCTGAATGCAGCGGTGTAACTTTCTATTAAACTGACTACAAAAATTTTGATCAAATCATTTCAAAGATTTTTTTCCCACTTTTAGTGCAGATCAGGTGAAAAAGAAAAAATAACTACAAATCTAAAAGCTTCATAAACCTGGTTCCATAAATGAGCACAGCATTGATCTGATCATTTCTATATTCAAGGTCTGATGAAACTGAAAGGTCAGCTGTTCTAGTGAAAATAATCTCACTGTGCAAAGGTATCAATCAGGAGAAGGGTGGAGAAAAATTTCACAAAGAAAACAGACTAAAACTGGATGATTTTCCAATATGTGCGTGTGCATACTCATGCAACCAGATAATTCAGATGTTTTTGTTTTTCAGTCAACTACAACGTGTTAAATTTGCAAAAAAAAAAAGAATAATTTATCGTCTCATTTTATTTGCCAACACACTTTTTTAGATCCCCTGCAGTCCGTCTTGAATTTGCCTGTACAATTTAAAACCTTTCCTTTTGTCAGTTCTCTATGACGCATCTTTAACTATCCCAGATTGGAGTTATTTAACCTCGACATGTTACCATAGCAAATCGTGTAAAATTAATTAGCGACACCTTCACAAACAATAAAAATCAACAACAAAATTACAATCAGACGATATTCATCCTGAGAGCAGCTGTTGATCCACAGGAGCTTTAGGTCCGTCTCCATTGCTCCCCACGCTCTCGGTCCACCGGATGAGTGGACTTTTAACCAGAACTTCTTAGCCAAACACAGAGCATATCTTTAAAAGAATGCCTCCCTTAAACTCTCACCGTGTGACAAAGTCAGTTATTAAAAGTGGCTGGTAACTTTTGGAACCCCAAAGCAAACAGTTACTGTGAAAAAACCTTGAGATATCACCAATTTCTTTTCATTTTCACTGCCAACAGCTGATCAGTTTCATGTTGTTCATTACGTCAGCTAAGTCCAGCCTATAAATTATTCAGTAATTGTCGCTGCTTATTGTTGAATTAGTGTTGAGTGCAAACATACACAACCCAACTGAGCAAAGAACTCATTTTGAACTGGATCTTTGGGCACTTTGTTACCAGCAGCCTGTAACGAAAAGCAAAAACCAGATTCCTGTTTTAAAAAAAGGAAAATAATATTTTTGCTGAGATGTTGTGATTCCCAAGGAGAAAACGATGCATCTTGTAAGGGACCCGTCTCTGATACCGATTCTTCTTCTTTTGTCCTCCATATGACACAACATGCTACCAGGATCTGGTACTTGAACTAGACTTGCATGGAAAAGACAGCCAAAATCCTCCCCCAAAGAATTTTTCGAGTCCTTTAGAAACTCTTCACAACTCTGAATCTGGACCACTAAAACGACCATCTTGTAAATTATTGCTTCATGCTGACATAAAGTAGCTCCTATGCTAGCTTAGCATAGAAAAGACATTCTGGTTTTTCCCCTGACAGCCAATCAACATTCCACTGACAATGATCTTCATTTAGCTTCAGAGATAATTTATCTGCAGCCATTATGCACTGCAAAAGTACATTTACCCCTTAAACTTTACATTTTCTCATGTTACGATCATCAACGTTGACGTGGTTTAATGGGGTTTTATGTGATATGACTGTGAAGTAGAAAAAAAATTATGGTTCTCACATTTCTTTGTCAATGAAAGTCTGAAAAGTGCGGTGCGCTTGTGTTTTGAGGTGGAATGATGCATCTTGAGACTAAAATTTCTTCTTTCCAAAAGAACCTGACCTACGTCTGAACTTTAATTGAGCCGTTCATTCTCACGAACATGACTCGATTTAAGCTTTTGTTGCAGCTCCGAGTGTAAGCGTCAACCTAAATAAGTCTATTATTCTTCTTTTACTTCACAATTATGCACCACCTTTTTGTTGGGTTACTGTCTCATAAAATCACCATTAAACCCGTTGACATCTGTGGTTGTAGCATGACAAAATGTGAACAATTTCAACACTTGAGCCACCATAGACCTTAAATTATTCTACTGAAGATATTTCAATGCTAAACCTATATATGTTTAGCAACAACAGAAAATATTTTAGCAGTGATATAAGTTATTGCTTAAAAAAAAAAAAGTAGGCTTAAAGTGCTTAAAACTTTTGCAGTTTTCTATTTAGGCACACATGGATGAGGTTTACCAGTCCTTGAGCTGGAGAAACAAATGAAAACTTAATACAAATAATGCTCTTAGTCAGCTCTTTAACAGCAGAATCACAATAATATATTAGAATAAGCTCCCATTTATCATACTGTACTGGCTTTGATCAGGTGTTTCGTCCCTAAAACTGAGAGTTTAATCATCAGCACCAACCCAAGATGAAACTCTTCGGTCCGTTTAAGTGCGGCCTTCAGTAGCCGCCTTCGGGTTTCGAATCGGCAGCTTCCAGTGTTTATCCTCCAGTGAGATCGGCTGGAAAGCTGTCCGTCACCTCGACGTCTGCGGCTGTGGTCCCGCCAGGTACAGGTACCTCCAGATGGCGTAGTAATGAATGCCCGCTCCGACCGCAACGAAAAGATGCCATACGGCGTGGGCGAATGGGACAAGCCCATCGCTCTTGAAGAAGGCCACGCCCACCGCGTAGAAGACGCCTCCCAGAGCGAGTTCGCACACACCTGCGCGGTCCACCTGTGATGGAGCGGGACACATTTCACTGAAGAGCCTGGGGGCATGGCGAGGGTGTCACAGCGGTTAGCAGGAAAAAACTGAAAAGTTAAAGAAAATAGCACAGAAACTAAAACCTACCCAGATTTTTTTTTTATTCTCATCTTGAGGGATACTTGGTGAACTGGCCTCTGATTACTTAAAGAGTATCAAGTGCTAAGTTTTCCAAAACGTAATAAGCTATATTGAATGTTTCTGTTGCTTTCAAGTGTTTCAACCCGAAGGACACGGCTTCTGTTTATACCACAAATGTGAGGGCAAAACACTCCCAGTGATATCCGTTACACTCCTCGCTCGCATTTCGGTGACGTTTGAAATAAACCTAAAAGCCGCTTTGGCAAATTCTTTTAATCTTTTCTGAAAATAACATGATCAGACTTGAAGATTGAGCTGGTGAGCGCGGGGCCTCTAAACTCAAAGCTATGAGGTTTCAGAAGAGCAGATTCAACTTCCAGGCACTGAAAGCAAACATTAGGGGCTTCTAATGAGTCTAACCACAATGATTCAGAAGACAAGAAGGTTAATGACAAACATTTGCATATGTTGGCTTAGCATAGCAAGGAGATGATGTGTTCGGAGGAAACGCGCTGAAGCAAACAGGTCTCAGCTTGACTCTCTATAGGGGCCGTGCGGTTCAACCACAATGGAAGGAAGTGTCGAACGATCAGAGACGGGCTCAGCATGAAGCTGAAAACAGACAGTAGCCAGACTGTTGTTTCAGTGCTCACCATGGACAGAATGACCAACGCAGGAACAGCCCCCATTGTCACATATCCCAGCAGCTCTCCCAGTTTGTTCCTGCGGAACAAGAACGGGAGCGTCAAAAAGGCTGCAGAGTTTCACCTGAACACATGAGGGCCGGAGTTGGGTTTCAGTCAACACGTTCACGCAAAGCTTTAAGAAGAGAATCTTACCTCTCGTGGAAAAAAAAGACGTACGTGGACCCAACGCAAGCCATGACCCAGATCAGCCAGCGCATGTGGTACGTCCAGGGTCCCAGCTCCCTCAGCATCAACCTGAGGATGATTTTAATTCAACTCTGGTCACGTGACTCTAACTTGCACATTTTTCCCAGGACACACACCGATATTATAGACTCAGTTATTCAGTGACTGTACGGAGCCGTTGTCCTGTGGTGAAGCATGAGCATAAAGTCTTGCATCATCAGCATTGATGAGGGAGAATATGTTGTAATGAAACCAAAGACTCTCAAGACGAGACGCGACATTGAGTTCACAGGACAAGAGACCAAATTTTAGAGTTACTTTTAAGAAAACCTCAAAGATCCAAGTTATGCTGCAAAAAGGCCTCTAGCCAATCTGACATCTTTCTTTTTCTGACTTGTTGAATCTCTCCAGATCTTAGGACAGAGTTTCAACTGTCTGCAACATTTACCTTTGCAGACCCCGAGAGGTCCTGGCATTGGAGGTCATTGTGATGCTTTCTGTCTCTTCCAGCATCAGAACTTACAGTACATATTGACAGCGTTCTCCTGCCGTATGTGAAGTTTTAATATTGTGAAATCTTGTACGACAAGATCTCGTTAAACCCCTGGAGCTAAGGCAAGTATATTGATGTTCAACAGGAAAGGAGCCCGAGAATTGAGCCTTGAGGAACTCCAGACGTAATCTCTGTCCCCCCAAGTAAATCCTGAACCAATTTAGCACAGCACTGTTCCAATCTCTCAACCAATATGTAACGATCAACCTGTCAAATCAAGTAGTGTCAAGACATGAAGACATGCCATTTAAGACCTCAATGTGTCCCAGTGCCGTTTGTGGCCTAAACCCCAACTGGATCAGATGGCGTTTGATTTTTATCTTTACAGACAATCCAATCCAAAGACCCACCAGGGAGAATAGGAGGCAGCGATGAAGAAGTAGATGGCCATCCGGTCACACTTGTGGAAACGTTCCTCCACCTTCCTGCAAAAAGATATAGACGAAACATTTCAAATTCAGTACGATCTTATGAAATTATATCTAAAATGTTACGCTTCAAAACACATAAAACCACTGGGAAGTCATTGTTTTTGACAGATTTGAATATGTTCTCCATTTGTAAACAGTCTTCTACTCCAGTATTGTTCTCCCACTGTGACACTACAGACCCACGGCGACTTGAAAATCTAGAACTGCCGAGATGTGCAGATGTGCAAACACCCACCGGAGATGGCTGATCTTCCAGGCAGCCGTGTGGAAGAGCGTCGAGGTGAGGAAGAGGCCGGTCAGACCGCTCCCATAGAGCAAGGCGGCCACCCGGTGCCATTTGTCCACAGACAGGAAGTAAAGCACAGACCCGCCCACCATGCTGGGAAGAATCCAAATCTAAAAAAAAAAAAAGTCATAAATTATTGTTGGAATTAACTCAGACAGCTTCATTTATACTTTTTTGTTGTTAATTCTTTAACAGCAGGCTGAAAGAAATATTTTAGATTTTGGCTGGGAAGAATGCTGCGTTCCAGTTACCTGGGTAATGACCTCGACTTCACACCTGAGGTTTCAACATGGCTACGAGCCTAGACTTTGTTTCTAATAGCTTTTATGAACATCATTTTAAGCTTTTCTTTCCATAAGCAAACACAAATTTTAATTTGCCGAGTGTGTAGTTGCAGGCGCTACATGAAACATTGGTTGTTGACCCATTTTACATGCAGCTCTGGAAAAAATGAACAGCCCACTGCACTGAACCCCATTGAAAACTTCACCAAATATTGATTTCTGAACTCTTCCTGAGTTAAAACATCTGTATTGTTTTTTTCTAAATGAATATGAACTTGTTTTCTTTGCATTATTTGAGATCTGAAAGCACTGCATCTTTTTTTTGCTATTTTGACCATTTCTCATTTTCTCCAAATAAATACAAAATCTTTGGTTTGATGTTCGGAGACATGTCAGTAGAATAAAAAAAATTTAATTTACTCAAACATATACCTATAAAAAGGAAAATCAGAGAAACTGATCATTTTAAGTGGTCTCTTATTTATTTCCAGAGCTTTATGTGTCATGTAAAATAAACATATTTTCACCACATCTCTCTACTGTTGACGGGAGGATCGGACATATTGAAACACAAAGTTCTCCTTACGAGTCGTAACTGGGGGTAGTCAGAGTTGCTCCTCGTTTCCCAGTAGGGAAACCCACTTTTGATGGTGTTTAACTTGATTTTCAGACTGGGAACTCAGAATTTCCCAGTTCCAAGTACAACTGGAACAGAACGACTATCATCTCTAACAGTCTGGGGTCCAAGAAGGACCAAATGCATATAAATGATCAGTGGCAGGTGTGAACATGCTTAGTGGGTTTATACGTCACGGCTCAAGCCAAAATCTAAAAAAGCCTAAACACAACTGAGCATTATTTTCCCATTTTCTTCCAATTTCTGCATCCGTCTGTTTCGTTCCATCTGTGCTAGGATGCGAGGATTACAACAGATTAAATGAAACTCGCAGATTATCTCCTCTCGTCACAGCCAAAAAAGAAAGAACTGTCCTCTCTACTCTGCCTCCACATCCAGTCAACCACTTTCCCACCCACACATGGTGGTCATCTTACCGCGTGTGTGGCACAGTTGGCTGCGTGTTCGTACTCTGTGGGCTGGTATCTCTTGTTGGCCGGCACCCTGCAGTTCATGTACCTGACCGCAACAACAGCGGAGAGGGAGAAGAAACGTTAGTGGTGGATTTAGAGGCCAGACGGTTCAATTCGTGTCTTTACTGGTTCCGAAAACACAAAAGGAACTGGAGCAATGTGTTGGGCAAGTGATTATTCTTGGAGGATTTGCAATTTTCTAATCCACGTCACACTGTGTGTGACTTTTAGCTTTCAACGTCCCCACCGAGGCCTCCCACTAAGTCACATGATTTTAAATAATGTCCGATTCTCCAGCAATAAGTTGAGTTCTAAGGTGAGCAGGCAGCCGAGGCTTAAACAAAACATTGCCTTCCCCTCGTGTGTTTTTCTTCTGCTTCACCTCCTCCTAAGTGTTCTTTCTCGCTCAACCATGAAACCGAGCAGCAATAAGAGGTATGCGCGCATGATAATGAGCACACGGCCTACATGCGCAACCAAACAGCGCGGCCCGACAGGCGCGGACGCACCTACGGCTCCGCGCGCGCGGGACTGCGCTCACGTAACGTGGTGTTTGTCTGGGAGAGTGGAAAAAAAAAAAAAAACGTGGTTTCATAACATCTCCAGATGTGCTGTGAGCTGGGATGGAGGGATTTACTGCTGATTAAATAGGATACACAACGGAGGCGCTCTTATGCTAGCTCTCTGTAAACTGTACACATCCATGTTAAAATACCAGGCTTCTGTGATGGAGGAATTTTTTAATTTTTTTTTTTACATTTATCCTGATCAAATCACAAAAACATGTGGCTAGAGCAACAAGTGCTGATTATGTTTTAAGTATGAAATAAAACTTTACTCTCCATATTTTAGGGTGGAACAACTACATATATTTGCATTTATTTATTTATTTATTTATTGAGTTTTACATGATGACTGTATGCCTTTTTATGAACCAAACATGATTCTCTGGGGGGTAAAGGGCTAGTTAGTATATTTCCAGCAGGGGCCACAGTCCCCCTTTGCCACCCCTTTGGGGCCGCCACTGATTGGTGGGGAATATATAATAATCTGATGGAATAAAAATAATAATTTATGGGTCATAATTTCAAAAGATCCCAACACATCACCAAGAGAAACACAATGGCCACATAATGGTGGCACCATCATGCTCTGGGATTACATTTTTACCAATAGATAAAAGGTTGTTATCCAGGTGGATTAAGTTATGATTAGTTCCTGTTTGTTTTGACCAAAATCTTTGAGTGGGTTTAATTTCTTTTAATCCCCATGGTGAGCTCAAGAATGATTTCCTGAGATTGAAATTCTAGTTTTGAGAGTTGAATCAGAATTCAAAACAGAATTCTGATTCAACTCTCAAAACTAGAATTTCAATCACAATCTGACATCATCTTTGTTAATCACCTGTACTCCTATTTACTCAAATTCCCCCGTATGACGAATTATAGTTTTAATCATGACAAAAAAAACAAAACCAAAAAAAAAAAAAAACAGAAACAGAAGAAATCTTGATATTTACTGAGATCCGAGGAGGCAAAGCATCAATCGTAGCACATTTAGCCAAAACAATTAACATCGTTATCCTGTAGCTGGAAAGACTACAAAAATGCATCCAGCCTTTTTGGGTTTTTTTAATAAATCAAAAGTTACAAAGAATAACACATTGAACCTTGGATAATAAATCCTTTCCAATATGCTTTGACTGGGTTTCAAATGTGAAAGCTGCTAAGATCTGAAGCTTGTAAATAATTAGGCATCATCTGTCCTTCGACCCGCCCTCTCTCCTCCACAAACAGATCTGTTGACGTCTGTGAGCTTTTCTGTGATGGCTTTAGCTCGTGGATGTGGGCGTCAAGGTCCCAGAATGTACATGACAGATCTCCTTATCACATTTCCACCCTTATTTTTCTGTTTGTATGCAACACCACGTGACGCAAAGTGGCTTGTCCTGCTTTCTGTAGCTTCACTGGAAGAATCCCCTTCCTACTTACATGAGTAAAAATATAAAATTAAAAAAAAACCCAGCATGGCTCCAATGGTGACATGATGAAATAAACTCAAAGTTTTTATTGTCAAACTTCAGAGCAGAGAAGACAGAAACAATTAGTGAGATAACATCCGATGTTTGAGTAGCTGCCACTTCTTCCCTGTTTGTCCTCCATCTCTTGAGGCCGAGCCAAGAACACACAACAAGCGAGCAGCTATTTTCCTCAGCACTGTTGCTGTGTTTGTGGCTTCATGTGGCGCTCTCCTGTTCTCTAATCAGTTATGACAGAGCTCTGAGTGTGTGTGTGCCAGAGTGTGTAATCAACTGAAAAACGGGGCTGATTGCACAGGATGGACGGCAGCATTATCTGTCTTCTTTTCTGATCCTCTCTTTCCTCGTAACAAGACTCGCCTCCTCTTCTTCTTCTTCTTTTGTGCACAGATGGGCGTCACATGCCGGCTAAATGTTCCCACGTGTTTGCAGGAGCCCGGCTTTCACTTCGTGGAGACAGAGGGCCCGTTGCGCCACACAGCGCATGAATAGGATCAGCCGTACGTAATAATGTAAGGATCAGAGCCTCTGGATCACAGCGTGCGCTGCAAGAATCTGTGTGCGAGTAACTCCAAGGCTATTCCTTTCACTGCGAAGAACAAGTTAATCTCCTCTGGGAGTCCTGACTCCGGTTCTCACGATTATAGCCAAGCTTCCCCTTCAACGCAGCAAACGTCCCGGGGCAGGACTGGACTTGATAAACTGATGTCGTGGCGCTGAACTATGACCCACATCGTGGTGGGGGAGACTTACTGAGCAACAGAACCCTGACCCATGTATGTGTTTCAATGGGGAAGAAACATAAAAACAAAAGTAGCATGGGTTTCTTTAGTTTTCAGCGATCTTTAATCTGATATCCCAAAACCACCACCTGTGTTAAATCAGCAGGCCCGGATTTACAAGGATGTGTGGCCCTGGGCAGAGCAGTTTTGGTGCCCTGTCCACTGAGGAAAACTTATTTTACTAATGCAAATTACAGTACACTAATAGGTAGTCATCAACAGCTATGCCTTGATTCATGGGAGGTTTAATAGCCAATAACTCTACGTCATTCCCAAGAAATCGACTACAACTTCATTATTTCCAAATACTTGAATATTGTTTAAAAATCATTCAGTTCATAAAATATTAATGCGACTCATCTAATTTGTGCATATAGGTTTTATATAAAGTACAATGTTTGAAAAACACACATTCACTGAAAAAAAAAGCAAAGAAAAATCTTTGGGACACCACCCAAAAAATGGCGCCCTGGGCTACTGCCCCATGAGCTCTTCTTAAAATCTGGCCCAGCAGATCAGAGATAAAGTTGTGCAGAAGTTTAAAGTATTGTTTGGTTATACAACAATATCCAGATTTGACCTTCTAAGGAGAAACTTTCAGTAAATAGACAGAGTGTGACAAAACAAGTCACTAATCAGAGAAGAACACATGGGTGAGCTTTGTGTTGCACATCACCCTGAAAACAAGTGGTGGCAGCATTATGCTGTGTAAACGCTTTTCTTTGGGGATACAATCCTGAACGACAAAACAATGAGAGTGCAAAAATCTCAAGGTTTGCCCTTAAGACAGTGAAATGGTTTAGATGAAAATATGATCATGTGTTGGAATGAACTAGAATCCGTAGCGAAAACGTGAATATTGATCTATCAATTTGATTGGTCTACGAAGTATTGGCTTGGTTAATACACGCCACATTTTTCTGATTTGTATAAATGAAATGACTTAGTGTTAGCCTACTTGTTCTATCACATAAAGTCTGCTCCATGTTACAAAATGTGAAAAGTTTCAAGGAGAGTGAATACCTTTCAACGCCACTGTACCCCGATGGAGGAAACACGATGATCCCGGGAGAAAGACTGAAATTTAAACTGATTGCTCCCCCGCATACGCGCTCACTAATCTGTAACATCACTCTGATTGTCCTCGCGTCACAGCGCGTAGTAGATGGACAACATCTGTCCGCCGTGTGGGATTCTACTTTCATTCATAATGAGCTCAAACTTTCTGTTTTCACCATAATTACCTTCCAAATTTTGTCTTCTTGAAGTCCATCTCGAGCGCAGAAAAGCGCGTGCGTCGGTGCGCTCGCGCTCTCTTTACCAAACCAGTAGCGACCGTGGTCTCCTCCTCCTCCTCCTACGGACTCTCCATGCCGGATGTCCCACCGCCGTGCATTCGGAGACGAAAACAATAAAACGGCGCTCACTCATATGTCCAGCAGGGCAACTAGAGCTGGAGCGCTGAGACTTCCTCCCCACGGAGCGGCATCACGACACGAGCACGGAGGGAGCGAAGCGCCGCGAGGGGGGGGGGAAACACTGAGCGGAGTTTGGTTTCGACTCCCGGACTTGTTTGCAGGATGTTCCGCGGAACTGGGCTTGTAAGCCCTCCCCTCCCCTTTCCCCTCTCCTGGTGATAACGCATCAGCAGCGAACAGCTCCTCCTCGCTGCACATTAGCGACACACGAACAGTGAGGCTGGTGGAACTTAACGCAACACTTCCAGATGGGTTCTGTTAAACAAACACAGGCTTAAAGATACAATCCAGAGATGTAGCTTTTTTTCTCTCTCAGATGTACACTGATAATAAGAAGAGAGCTGGGTAATGAAACGGTTATTGCCACGATACAGTTTCACAAAATATAACTTTTTTTTTAAACCTAGTTTTGCTTTTCATGTTTGCGAGTCGATGACATCACACTAGGCACGAGATTTCAAACTTTATTGACAACATACAAGTCGACACATTAGAGAAGTTTGATGAAAAACAAAGGGAAAATGATGAACTCAAAAGAACTCGTCGGCTGTCTTATGCCTCACGTGGTTTCTCCAAAAGTTTGGTTTTTCTAAAGCGGAGACTTTATTTTGATTAAATAATAAACATTTTATAATAGAATTGTGAAAAAAAACTGATCGCAACTCAGTTACCCGCCAAACTAGCGGGACATTTTTGAAACATGTAGAGCAACTTACTCGCTATATCTTAAGCTTCTAACTTTATTTAAGAAGGTGTTCTTCTTGTTTGTTTGTTTTTTGTGATTTTTCTGAACTTTTAGGTTTCAAGTCTTAAATCTAGTGAGAAGATTCTGGGTTGAGAAGTCTGAAATATGTCCGGTCATTTTTCTTGGGGTTAAATCGCTGATTGTTCAAATGTTTTTTACTCTGATGACTAAAATAGCACAAACTACTAGCACATGTTGCTTGTTTTGTCTAAAATTCGAGTCAATAAAAAACATATTTTACAAATGTATAATTTTGCACTAATTGGAAACTGACTATTTTATTAATCTATGTTTAAGCTATTAAACTTGCGGATGTTTACTAAAGAAGTTTTCATCAGTGAATGGTCACTTTATTGTAACCATTCACAAGAATAATATGCATTTATTTTTCTTAGCCAGTTACAAACGCACAGGAAAATATTTCTAAAAATTTTTTAAAGGTAAAAAAAAAAAAAAACCACTTTCCTTTTTCAGCATTTTCCTTTTCAGCATTTTCCTTTTTCAGCATTTCAGCAAGGAAGACAATACTGGACTGTGGCTACAGTTGTTCAGTGGGAAAAGGGAAAGCGTCACCATTCATGCAACGCTGCAAGATTTGATTATTCAGATTATGTTGCCCTTTTATAGGCTGCACTGGGGCTTTGGTATAGACAAAACATAATATATCGATGTGTTTGGGCATCGTTTAGCTATAGAGCTGAACAATAAATATCATCTCCATGGCAGAGTTAGCACAAGACAACTCAGAAACCTGACTCTTGGCGTTTTCTGAAGTTTCTTGTTGAAATTCATAATGACAAGTTTCAACAAGTAAAAACTTTAGGAGAAACCATGAACAGATAACATAACCCTCAGCTTGGAGGCGGGTTGCATGCAGTTTGAATTTGATTTGCAGCCAAAGGCAACAGGAAGAAGAAAGAAGTTTAAGGAATACAAAAAGTACCTATTAAGAAACTTTCCATTTGTAAAAAAAAAAACAAAAAGAGAGTGAAGACATGTAGCTTCTGTTACAAGATTTTAATCGTTAACCAAATTGAACAAAACCAAACAAGTGTTTTGCCATAAACACAATGACAAGATAGAAATGTAAATAAAGATGAGAATCTCTCTGTAATAAAAGCACTTACTCAGAAAAACAAATGAGAATCTCTCTGATCAAAACTATCTCTTCACCACAAAACAACTGTAGACCGTAAACAGAAAGTAAAGTTCTAACATCTGCCCCACCTTCATCTAAATGAACTACTTTTGGTTTATTACTGTAAGATTTTGATAAAACTGTTGTCTTTCTTTGCCTTTTAAGAATAAAGAGCTGGTTTATAATCTTATTTATGAAGACTTTTGGTGGTAACCTATTTTTGTTGTCTCACGCATTTTCATTTATTTATCTTTTTGTGATCTGGCCGCTAAAGTCATAAAAAAGCCTTTTAAAAGGAAAATGTGTGGGCAGGTTTCAAAGGGTGTGTGTGTGTGAGTGAGGTGAAGACATGTAGCTTCTGTTACAAGATTTTAATCGTTAACCTGACTTAATTTCTTCAGTCAGGAGGAATCGGCCAAAATCCAGGCAAAGCACCATGTCTGTGGAAGAATAAGCAAAGTATCAAACAAAAATAAACCGTGAAACTCAAACAGCAATTTTTTTGAAAGCAACTGGATTTATAAATTAGCCTGAGAATACACTTTAAATTAAACATTTTCGCACATAACTTTTGATTTGAAACACGTCCCACCTTCATTGTATTGTAAAT
>NW_015113443.1:224904-226528 GCF_001443285.1 Poecilia latipinna | reverse complement strand
TATATATATATATATATATACTGCTCATGCATTTTCTCAAAGACACGCTCGCACTCGCTCTAAACGTGAATGGAAAATTAAACATTATCCCGTGGTGACCGCAGCCAGCAGAAGCCAGTTGAGGCAGAGTTCAGCAGCTGTGAGAGAGAACAGAAACAATATGCAAACACACAAACATCCAAACGAGTCAGCAGGACACGTTCACCCCGCTGTGTTTGAAGATAAGATTCAGTATCAGTGACTGCGGTCAAGCAACCAAATATTCTGGTAAATAACACTCCCACCAGCACACAGCAGGCCTATGTGTGTGTGAGTGTGAGTGGATGGTTTACAGACAGGAGTAAATATATGTCAGAGCCAGCAGGTGGATGGGAACCTGTGCAGTTTGCGCTCAATCATTTATCAAGTCGACCTGCAGTTATCTGTTAATTTATGCTCCAGATGACATTGTCCGCTTCAAGATGAACATGGATTCCTGACTTACAGCTGCGGAAGGCTGTTTCTCAGGCCCCGGCTTCTCTGCCCTCTGTCCATCATGTTTGTTTGGACAGCCTGGTTTGGACCTGCGCCCGTGCTGACAGACTGGGGGATGCTTGATCCCTGGAAACGGTAAAACTGAACCAACTGACGTCGCTTTCTCTGAATCATGATGTAAGCAGAGTGGAAAGCGACTTTTGTGGAAATCACAAAAAAGCTGCTGTGGTTGTTTGAAAGTCCAAAGTCAAATCTAACCTTGGCGTTTCTAAAAGTACTCGGATGTTGTTGGGGTTTTTTTTTTTTTTCCACATTGCAGCCACTAACCTTGATGTGTTTTACTGGGGATTTTGTGTGACCAACCAACACAGAGTGGAACATAATTGTGACATTGTAGAAAATCTGATGCCATTTGTATAAAATTGTTGAGCAGCTGCATTCACGCCCCGTTTTAAATACTGCAGAATCATCTTTTGCTGCAGCTCTACCAGTTTTGTATGTCAAGTCTGAAATCTTTGATTATTTTTTTTCCCATCGCAAAATAGCTCAAAGTCATTGAGAATCCACAGGAGAGTGATTCTTAAACAGTGATTCTTTTCTGCTTCATCCATCTTCTGATCAGTTCTGACCAGCTTCTCTTTTCCCTGTGGCATGATGCTGCCACCACATCGATGTGGAGTGTTATACATTTTCCTGCCACACATATTGTTTTACATACATAATGGTCTCGTTTGACCTGAGTACTGTTTGCCGTGTCTCTCAGATGGCTTGTGGGAAACTTTAAAAGTGGTCTTTTAAAAGAAAAACAAAAAAAAAAACACTTTTTGCATAAAAGCCATATTCGTCTGAACTGATAATTACTTCTCCACAAAATTCACTTTAATAATAATAGAAAAAAAGTTTTCAGAAAACATTTTATTTCAGAGCATCACAACAAAAGGGGCGGAGTATAAATGCACACCAATTTTTTTAATCTCACAAATTATGCACTGTTTTGTGTTAGCTTGCAACATAAAATCCTAAGCCTTTAAGTTTTGTAGTTGTAATTTTACAGAATGACACAAAAGTTAAGTGGGTGTCTAGATAGATAGATAGATAGATAGATAGATAGATAGATAGATAGATAGATAGATAGATAGATAGATAGATA
>NW_015113443.1:189319-222347 GCF_001443285.1 Poecilia latipinna | reverse complement strand
CCCCGCCCCGCCCTTCCGCCCCACCCTTCCCCGCCAGCAGCTGTCTTCATCTTCTTCTTTTTCTTCTCCTTCCTCCAGCTGGACTGCTGTGGCGCCAGCGGCCCCGATGACTTCCAGCAGAGCCTGTTCCGGCTGCTCCACCCCAACCAGCTGCTTCCTGAGGCCTGTTGCCAGGGCGACGGCCACCTGGGCGAGGGCGGCGTAGAGCAGTGCGTCAGCAGCGGCGTGGCGTTCCAGCACAACAAGGTCTGAGGAAGAACTGCGGCGCCGCAGGTTTAAACTGGAGCGATTTAAAGGGCTGGTGTTGATCTTTCCATCATGTTACAAGGTTTCATCATCAAAGGGTTAATAGAGGTGCCATGTTGGGATGACTTCCTGGAGGCAGAGCTTCAGAAAGAGCAGGAGCTTCTTAAAGAGACAGAGGCCCAATTTGTAAAAGTTAAATCAGGAAGACAAATCTCCTTTAAGTCATGTTTGGAAGGACACATAGTTACTGATTGTGCTGATAAAATGTGGCTGTGGAGCAGATGGTACCGGCCCTTTAAGGCTCTGTGTGTCCGGTCTGCAGGGCTGCTACTCGGCCTTGGTGGAATACTTTGAGACGTACATCTACGCCGCAGGAGCGCTGACCATCGGCGTGATCAGCATCGAAGTAA
The DNA here is from genome assembly GCF_001443285.1 of Poecilia latipinna. NCBI lineage: Eukaryota > Metazoa > Chordata > Actinopteri > Cyprinodontiformes > Poeciliidae > Poecilia > Poecilia latipinna. Next base: position 221,691 of record NW_015113443.1, on the reverse strand, counting down.
CTCAGAGTTTTATGTTTCCTTCTAACATCTGGACACAAACAGCTGCTGAAAATATATCACATTTCATCTCCAAGATAGATAGATAGATAGATAGATAGATAGATAGATAGATAGATAGATAGATAGATAGATAGATAGATAGATAGATAGATAGATAGAAAGAATATACGCTGTTGATTTTACCGAGGTGCTCGGCGGAATCTCAAAGAATCGAACATTTCTGCCTAATTTAATCGAACAAAACAACACGGACTGCCGGTGCTTCCTTACAGAAACAAACAATGTCGCTTTGTTTTCTCCCTCAGCTGTGCTGCCTTTCTCCCCCTGCCTCTGCCAGCCGTCTGACCGCGTCTGGGTTCTGTATCCTTCCTTTGTTTGGCGAGATTCTCGCACTGAACAAGCAGCAGTGCCTGCCGCCGCGGCCCGCCAATTCCTCCTGCTTCTCTTTCCTCCGAGTTATTCTCCTGGCGTCAAATATCACACACACACACACACACACACACACACACACACACACACACGCATGTTCAAACTCACACCTCAAAAACAATTTCACTGGTATAACTGGTTGCTTTCTTCGCATGTTCCTCGCCAATTACCAACGACTGAAAAGAGAAACTGCTAATTATCTTGTTGAGCGGCCAATTCTCAGGACAAGTCGGGGCTTGTTGCAAAAAAAAAAAAAAATAAATAAATAAAAGATCCCGTTGAGTAAATTGGATGACTAGAGATGCTGATGAGTTGAGACAAGTTGGAAAAAAAGAAAGTGGTGATGTTAATGTGAATAAATTCAGGTGCTGTCAAATATAGTTAGCTTGTTTCATTTGTCAGGAGCTGGCATTCAGAACGATTAGGAAGTCTTGCGGATGAGGAGCAGATTTCCCGTGACGCAGGTTTTATGTAATATTCTGGCATTCAACAGGCTTATGGAAACCTATTAAATCATTCTATTTTACCCATGATCAGTTTGTGGAAAAATTTAATGCCCGATATGAACCTAACAACCATGTTTTTTTTAACTGTGAGAGGAAGACGGAGTACCTGCAGAGAACCCACACAGGCACAAGGAGAACAACAGACTCCAATCCAGGACCTTCTTGATGCAAAGCAACAAGGGCTGCAGCCATTTTCTATCACATTAGGCATATTAAATCTAAAGATAGCGCTAAAAACAGTTAAGAATGAATAAACACTATCTGTAAAATAAGACACAAAAACACAATTTCTGGTGAGGAATAATGGAGTGTTCCAGTTGAACTGGGGAAAAACATAAACTGAAATGCCCTCTGAAGTCAGATTTCCCACTGGGGAAACTGGGAGCAACTCCGACTACTCCCACTGGTAAGGAGGACTTTCTTGTTTAACTTAATGCAAAACTATAAATCAAGGAAACTGTGTAAATATGTCTCAACTCTTGCTTTTTTATTTATTTATTCTGTTCCCACCCAGTAAACGTGTGGCTTCTTTCTTTCTTAAATTCATGTCTTTGTCAAAAAAAAGCCTTGTTTTTATATTACTGTGTATAATAATTACCCCATTTTATCTTCTGTTTCTGCATGTTTATGTGATGCCTTGTCAGATTTTTGCATCTGTATAGTGTTTGTAAATCTTAAATAGATTTTTCTTTTTTTAAAAACAGGCGGTTTTCCGTTTCAATATGGCCGCTCCTCGCATCAACAGTCGTGAGGTGTGGCGGAACTGGAAACGTGTCTATTTACAAATGTAAAGGCGCATCTCAGATTAATATTATATGTAACGCCTGCAATTCTAAGCTGAACAAATTAAAAGCGGCGCTTGCTTATGAAAAATAAAGCTTAGAGTTATGTTTGCAAGAGCTGCAAACGATGTTTATGGGCTTCGCCATGTTGAAATCCGACTTCCTCACTAGAACACTGTTTAACCTCAGCCAGGACTGAAGGAAGTTTGACCCTTTTGAAAATCAGTAGAAATTAGTGAAGTGTGTATGAGACCTCACCTCTGAGGTGTTCATGTGCACCAAAATATATTACATTTTCATGATTCAGGCTGAAATTTCATGTTTTTGCCACCATAAAAGCAATAAAGGTTAACTTTCAGAACCGATTATCAGTTTTATAAGCTTCCATATTGTTGGCTGGAGTAATTTAATACCCAAACAGTTTACTCACAATGTTTATGAAGGAAATGGGATAGGACAAACAGAGTATCTGTCACAGTCAAAACAAGTTAAGAAATACATCCTCAAAACGTCCACAGTATTTAAAAAAGGGAAAGCAGCAGGTGCTGCTAGTAGTGTGTGTTTCATTAACCTTTTTGGTCATCAGTGTGAACATCTCGGTGTGACCATACTTCTGTATTCGATATCGTTCTGTCGAATGGAAAACATTTAATTCATTTGGTATTTTCCCAGGAGTATTTTAGCCAATGTTTAGACAGTAATAAATCGTGATGTTCACAACAGAACAATTTAAAAATTCATACACAAGTTTTGGTTGTTCAGAGAGAGAAATCTCATTTTCTCTAAAAGGAATTCAGCAGCAAAACTTAGGCAGGTAGTTCTGTCTGTGAATCTGGAAAACCTTGAATAGGCAAAACAAAAACGATGCAGGATATCAGCACATGGCTTTTATTTTAACTATCAAGTATAGCAATAGAAGAGCAATAGTTTATCTGACTTGTAGCCACAGAATTTGTCCCATCACGCACTGATGATACGATCATGAACTCCTAAATATGCTGGAGTCGGCCATGCGGGTACCATGCACCCAACAGTCATCCCAAACCGGCTCTGCAGCAGAACGACGATTCCAAACACACAAGAAAATCCAGAATGGTTGAAAATGAAAAAAGATCAGAGACGTTGCAATGATCCGGTCACAATGTGGACCTCAGTTTGGCTGAAATGCTGTAGTGGGATCTTAAGGAAACAGAAACAAATGTAGCGATGCAGTGAAGAATCATAAGGATAAAACTGTTTAAAGCTCTCGCCGCTACGGATGGTTCTCCGAGCAGGTAATTAATAGGATGTGTTAGTTTCTCTCATGAGTTTAAGAAACGGTTCGAACCGAAATGCTGCCCTCTGGTGCTGAACATGAGATTTGCTTATCAAGTTTTGAACGTAAACCGAAACTTCTTGTACATTTAATTATTTAATTATCACGCGTTAAATTATTCCAAAAGGGTTTTACACATACGCACAACACAAGTACTACCAAACATATTTGTGTTTTTATATAGTCCACTGTAAATTTTGCTTTTCTCGTTTAATATTTTAAAACTGTTTAGTGAAACCAAAATGTTATGTCTTTATTTATTTGTTTCGGTTTTTCACTTTCATTTTATGCTGGTTTTCTTTTTCTTTTTCTTTTTTTTTTAACAATCCCTTTCACAAGCAAATGACGATCTGGATGATTTTACCTTAAAATGCTTAGTACTAAAAAAAAAGGGATGATCATTACACCGCATTTTTGACAAAAAGTTATATAAAAAAGTATTTATTTTGCAATATGGACAAAGCACATTTGTTATTTTTTTATCTAGTCAATCTTAAAATGTCATTCATGAAAAAATGTTGATAAATAAATAAATAAACTGACTAATTAATTAATTACAAATAAATTTGTGTTTATCCTACTCTGACCCTCTAAATGTAATCGATTTTGAAGGTGTGTAAAATCTGTCCTCATGACTGAATTGAACTTATTTGAAGGATCGTATTTCAAGGATTGATCAGCAAAGTCGCCAAACCAGTCTGTTTGTGGATTAATAAAGTTAAGTCTAAATATAATATAATTATGGGCTGATTTTAAATGACACATCAAGAACCTAACACATTTTCTAGTCCATTGTCCACTACAGATTAGGAGGATTTGTGTGATTAATATTGGACGTTGTATGCATTATTATCCTTCCTAAAACTCCTATATGTGACGGACGGTAGAGGGCGCTGGTAGATCCGCTCACAAACTACGTTAAGGTATTATATTTTCGATAGAGTCATATTCGTAATTCCTCCTCTTTCTCTTTCCGCTGCTGCAACACAGACGTACATTCTTAATTTCGCGAACGGTTAACATTTATTTTTTTAAGCTAGTTATTGACACTTTGTGACGTTGGCCCTTTAAGGGAACTGAGCGCCGCCTTCCACTGAGCATGCGCGCAGAGGGTGAGCAACATCCCCAGTGAAAAACAACAACAATCAGAACAGCAAGGCTGGAAACGGAGATGGCCCCGTGAAAACGCAATACTTATACAATTGAAACAATTCCAGTCCCGTTGCTGCTATTTTACCAGAAACTTTATATGTCGACTGTGTCGAGCCCATGAACCTGGCCAGTCTGAGCGGGGATGCTGGCGGAAGCCAGCTTCTCTTCGCCAACTTTAACCAGGACAACACGTAAGGCTGGGCCAGGGAGCGAGTCCGGGGATGCAGCGGCCTGTGGGAGCTTTCAGGCTAGCGGACGTTAGCTCAGTTTGTAGTTGCCAAGGCTGGGTGACATGTGTTTATGTGAAACATTCAGGACGGGGTTTCTCACTGTAAAATTGAAAGCAGCAGCCAGGTTGTTAAGGAAAACATCCATATAGGATTTTAATTCACTGGAGACTAGCTTAGCTTGTTAGCTAACGTGATGCTGTAATATCGGGGCTAACTTTAGCCACAATACATCGAAGTTAGCCTCCACAGGGATTACTAGGGTGTCTAGATTAAGGCTACAGATGTTATTCTCTACCCGTAAGCTAACGTACGTAAAGTTATAATTATGTGGCGTGTTTCAGTCGCTCTGATGATGAATGACCAACATTTTCAGGAGCTGTTAGATCTAGTCTTGAAACCCGAAAATGCTCACGACATTTGCATTCGTTCATATTAGGAAATGGGAGAACTGTCAGCGGAGGGTTGTTCGGCTGAATTAGCAGCGGACACGCACGGGTGATATTGCAAAACCGCCTCAGTCGGGTGACAAATGTCGCAGTGTGACCGCTAACTCAGGCGTATCCAGTGACACGGAGACAGTGGAGCTCCATGCAGCCTCTGTGCGCCGCTGATGCAACGCTCGGTCACTTACTGCTGTCTGTCCTCCTCCCGCTGTTCCTGCAGGTCCTTGGCTGTTGGCACCAAATCAGGATACAAGTTTTTCTCCTTGTCCTCTGTGGACAAATTGGAGCAGATATATGAATGTAGTAAGTATTGTGAGAACTCTATTCTTTCTCCCCCCCCCCCATCCAGGCAGTATTTCCCAGCAGGTCATCACTCATCATACTGCTGCTCAGTCACATGCTAGAGTCGTTGTATGTCATGCAGTTTGTCTAGACAGAATTGAATCACCTACCCATTAGTAGTTTGTTTATTTTAACTAAAATATTAAATATCTTGTAAATCTACGCTTTAACATCAGGTATTTCCCTTCTTATTAGATTTAAATTGCATTATATTCATATATTCATTCCTTTTATGTTTAGCAAAAGTATTTCCACCTTTTTACATCACAACCAAAACGTCCACTGAATTTTTCAGAGTTTAGGTGATAAACCAACATAGTGTAGAAACGTCACACTCGATTTTACTTTATTCCTACTACAAAATAAATATTTTTAAATATCTTGTGCGTAAGCCCCATTCACTCTGACGCCACTAAATAAAGTCCAGTTCATCTAAACGCTAACTCTGAAGAAGCAGTTTTCCCACACTAAGGGTTGTTCTCATTTCCATTGCCACGCGACGGAGCGGGCGCCGTGCGGTGTAAAGCACTTTGAAATGCCTTGCTGCTGAAATGTGCTATACAAATAAAATTTGATTGATTGATTGATGTTTTTTCTTTGCGTCCGTCTCTGCAGCCGACACGGAGGACGTGTGCATCGTGGAGCGCCTGTTCTCCAGCAGCCTGGTGGCCATCGTGAGTCTGAAGGCGCCCAGGAAGCTCAAAGTCTGTCACTTCAAGAAGGGAACTGAGATCTGCAACTACTCTTATTCAAACACCATACTGGCTGTGAAACTGAACAGACAGGTAGGGGGAAATAAAAAATAACAATACGGTTAGTTTAGTTTTGTTTTTGGGGGGGGGTTTTTGTCGGATCTTGTTGACGTCGCACTTGTCTCCCCCGCAGAGGCTGATTGTGTGTCTGGAAGAGTCGCTTTACATTCACAACATCAGAGACATGAAAGTGCTGCACACTATCCGAGAGACTCCGCCCAACCCGTCAGGTCGGTTCGCACAAGCTGGATTCAAAACTCATCGATTCAGTTTGCAGGTGGAGCGAAAATGGATCGGTTCTCCTCCATTAGAAGTTTACGAGAATCTGTTGGAACCAGGAAGTGACGTGTAATTTAGGTTGCTGCTAAAAAGCCACTTTTGGAGTTAGGGACACAAATAGATGAATACATTATCTTCAGATTGCTAAAGGGACTTCTCTACCCTCTGATCCACTGTCAGAATCTTCCCCCACAATGTTTTTCTTTATTAAACTTTTTCCTTTCACTAAACTTTCTATTGACGTACTTGCATGCAGAACTCTGCAAACTGTCCACGTCAGGCCATAACACTGAAGTAACATCTCTGAATTGATTTCTTTATTATTATTATTACTATTATTATTATTATTATTGCTCTTAAGAAATATTCAAGTTTTAGTGAAACTGAATGTTGGATATTTTAAAGCATTTTTGGTCCAGGTTTTTGTTCAAATATCTTAGTAAATTTGAAATGAGACAAAATTAACTCAGAAGTAACTTTTCAGGAAAATAATAGGAGCTTGTCTTTAGTCAATAATTCCTTAATGTTGATGAAAAACTACTAGTTATTTGTAAATTAATCTGCCAGTGCAACAAGACATTTCCCACTCATAATATCAAGACGTAGCCTTAGAAATTAAACCAAAACTACTCAGTAAGATTTTCTGTTTTTGCAGGTTTAGATTTAAACTTAAAACCTGCTTCCAGTTTTTCCGTAGTTCATTGTATTTACTTATTTTTTCTGCTTCTCTGCAGGACTGTGTGCTCTCTCCATCAGCAACGATAACTGTTACCTGGCGTATCCGGGCAGCGCCACGATAGGGGAGGTCCAGGTGTTTGACACGGTCAACCTGGTAGGGGGAACCGACCCGGCTCGGGCAGTTTGTTTTATTATGGCTGAAATATTTACACACACTTCTTATCTGTAACGCTGGCAAGCCTAGACGGCATCCGTTTGGTTCGGGTCTCTTTTTTTTTGGTCAGCCTAAAGTAAACACAGGCGTGTTTTGTTTTCCTCAGAGGGCGGCCAACATGATTCCGGCTCACGACAGCCCCTTAGCGGCGTTGGCGTTCGACGCCAGCGGCACCAAGCTGGCCACGGCTTCAGAGAAGGTAATTTGTCTGACGCGTCGGGGTGGACAGACGGACAGAGGGAGGCCTTGTGTGTTCGCTTCCTTCTTATCTCAGCCTGCGCCTCGTGCGTTTCACTTCCCCGTCAGGGCACGGTCATCCGCGTCTTCTCCATCCCAGAGGGACAGAAGCTGTTTGAGTTCCGGCGAGGCGTCAAGAGGTTAGAGCACGACTGAGACGCCCGAGCGTCCTGCTGGTTGGGAAGTGAAAGAGGAGTCGAGCCCAGGCTGTGTTTCTGCGTCTGCGCACGTTTCCATTTGCTGAATGTGTGTGTTTTGTGCTTTGTCGCTCTCAGGTGTGTGAGCATCTGTTCGCTGGCGTTCAGCATGGAAGGCCTGTATCTTTCTGCCTCGAGCAACACAGAGACGGTCCACATTTTCAAATTAGAGACGCAGAAAGAGAAGTATGTGTAAGTGCCCTTTTTTCTCTCTCTTTTCTCTCTTTTTTTTTTCACCATTCAGTTAATTTTACAGCCACACACGTCAGAAAGATGATTAGTAGTCTTTATTATTTTTTATTTTTCTACAGGTAGAATCTTAAACCTGTCATGTGCATCTCTTCCCATTCCCCCTCAGTGAACTCTTTGGTGGTCTTTACTAAATTTGCACATGTGGAAACTCGTGTTTATCCTCATTCTTTCCAAAACTAAGTCCAGCTCAGTCACAATGAATGGAAAGCATCTCCAAACATCAATTTTCAAATTGTCTCGCCTCGTTTTACTTTGACTAGTCTTTTCCCGCACATAAGGATGTTTTGATCGTTGAAGCTCTGGTTTGTATGTTTTGGGCCGTCGTGCTGCTGAACGATGACTTTTTGCCTCAGTTCCAAGTTTTTTGCAGTGTCTGACACGAAACGTGATGCTGTCAAGTAAAATAAAAAAGAAAATCACAGATAACATAAAATCCTTATCGATTATAGCAAAAAAAATTCAAATAAACATTTTTGCAACAAACTGTAAACATACCTCGTGTTCTCTGTTTTGTTTTTTGTTCCCCCTCCAGGCCGGCTGAGGAGCCGACGACATGGGGGGGTTACTTGGGGAAGGTGCTGATGGCGTCCACCACCTACCTGCCTTCACAGGTCACAGAAATGTTAACCCAGGGACGAGCTTTCGCCACCGTACGCCTGCCCTTCTGCGGACACAAAAACATCTGCGCCTTAGCCGTGTGAGCACAAACGAAAGTTTCATCTTCACCCTGTTTTAGCTGCTTTGACATCAAATCTGATCGGTTGCTATAATTAAAAAAAAAAAAAAAAGCGCCTGTAAAAGTAGACTGACTTCCTTTTCTGATCCGCCTGATAGTGTAAGAGCTGAAATGCAAACGAGCAGGGAAATGACCCAACTACTCTGTGTGTGTGTGTGCGTGTGCGTGTGTGAGCTGCAGCAGAATGCTCAGCGGGTTTCTGACGAGTTTCCGTTTTCTAAACCAGGATTCAGAAGATTCCCAGGCTGCTGGTGGCAGCGGCTGACGGATATTTATACCTGTACAACTTGGACCCTCAGGAGGGGGGGGAATGCACGCTCATGAAGCAGCACAGGTGAAACAGAAAGGCTGTCACCTCCAGCAGACTGTCAGAGTTTTGTTTTCTGTTTATTTTTTTTAAACATTTTTCTGTTTCTTTTTCAGGCTTGACAGCAGTGCTGAACCTCCCAATGAGATCCTGGAGCAGGGCTCACATGATCGCCCTCTTGTGGCCCAAACCTACAGTGCCGCTGTCAGTAAAGGTAATTTAGAAATCTGCAAAACAGAATCAACAAACGTCCCTTTAACTCTATGAAACTACAAATTTAAAGCATTTTTTGCATTGAAAGACAGAAAATCATTCAACCTTAATCATATGAGTTGAGCCGTCACAGCTGTGCTTCTTGTACTTTTATGCTTGAAGCACAAATACGCACACAAAAAGTTTTGGTGATCTATATAACGTTGTTTTTCACACTGTGAGATTTAGAAAAATCCCACCTTTTTCTAGAACATGTGTTCATTTATTTTCCACTGCTTTTCCTACAGTTCAAATGATTCGTCACGATTAATCGATTTATTGGAATGATCGTTAACTAATTTAGTAATTGATTCATCGCTAACTGGAGCATAGAGAATCAAAAAAGGCCACTTGTTGAAATATTAACACAATCAGAGCAGCAATTAACTCAAAACTTTACTAAAAAAAATTACATTTTGCATTCGAGATGAAAAAAAAACTGTAAATTTGTTCTACCTTATTAAGCACGCCTTGCTATTTAATTATTAATCTGCTAATTCAATAAATAATCAACAGTTCAGTCCTCTGCTGTATTGTTTTTGTTAAAAGTTGATCATTTTTACTAAAAATGATCAAATGATCACTAAATGAATGCTGTGTTGTTGCATTTTAGATATTTTCCTATGTAAAAAAATGAATTGAATTATTCATTTGCATCTCTTAATGTATTTCTAATATTGTATTAAAAACGCCTTAAATAAAAAAATACTTCCAAATCCGCTGAATTAAAAAAAACAAAATAGAAAAAAGAATTCTTATCCGATTGCACAGGGTAACTTCAAAATGTGCAACGCTGTTTGTCTCACTTGTCCCGATTGCGTCCGATTCCCTCGTCTCCTAGGTTACTGCGAAGAGCAGGGCGCGGTGGGAGGGGCGGGGCTGGAGGAGGACCTGAACGACCTGCGCCTGGAGGAGGAGAACGAGCAGCCGCCGCTCATCCTGGAAACCGACTGACCCCGACAGAACCCCAAAACCCCCCTCCCGACGTTCAGAGGCCTCCTCTGGTGCTGCTGTGAAAACACCAGACACGACGAGGGGCAGGGACGGGATCAAAGGCTGGGGGAGGCGTTCAAGGACCTGCCTTTCAGTCTGTCTGTCTGTGCATTGTTCTGTCCACATACCAATCAGTTTACTGTCCTGCTCCCCCTCCCCCCCGCCCTCTCTCCACCATGCCTCCGTCCCCTTTAGTTTGCCTGTGCGGGTCAGAATGTGGAGCTTTTTGCATGTACATGTGCCAACTGCTACGAAGCAGAGCAAAGACAAACCATGCTTCATTGTGAAAATGAGCCCCCCCACCCTGTGAGCGTGGTCAAACAGAAAGAGTTAAAAGAAAAAAAAACACAATGTAGCCGTGTCTCATTTGGTGGACACGTATATAAATGCACTGTGTACAATGAAAGTGATTGTGTAAGTGCCTCTCTGTTCTTTTTCTGTTTTTATTTCTGTTTGGAAGAGGAGGACATTTCTAAAAATCCATCGTCAGCAGGCCGACGTTTCCTTATCGTCTGGCGCGGCGTCCGTCGGGTTTACCAATTTTTTTTTTTCTTAAAAAGGAAGATTTGGAAACTTCCAACTTGAGACGTTTGTGTGCTTAGCTGAGACTTAACGTGTGTGTGTGTGTGTGTGTGTGTGTGTGTGTTTGTTGGGCATGTACAATAGCAAAACATCTACCCTCTTTCCATCATCCAAGCTTCTTCTCTTCTGCACACATCGGTTGATTCCTCTTTTCTTTGTTTTTTTAAATGACTGATGATATTGATGGTTTTATAAACGAGAAAAAAAACCTTCTTAGCTAATCAAACCCAATGATGTGTCGTGCGTATGCGAACATGCATGGTGTCGTTGACGTGCTACTGTGCCCATCCATCGCAGACATACGAGCGGAGAAAGACAGAACGGACTCTCCTCCTTCTCCTTCATCCTAATCTGTATATCTATACCTTACTAGATGTGGTCAGATTATACCGCCCTCTCTTCCCCCAGTCGGCCCTCGCTGGGGAGGTAGGGAGGGGTGAAAGTGGATGTTTGACCATAAGATGGGAAACGGTGGACTGAAACTTTGATCTGAAGGTCGGGCTGAGCCTCGTCATCCGGTCCAGGATGCTGCATGATTCCCAGTTTAATCCTTTAGCGGTCCCACCCCGCTCTGCCAAGGATTAGCCCCGGGATTATGGAGCAGCAGACATTTTCTAATGATTTTGTACAAAATGTAAGACGTTCATCTGAAGGTAAAATGAAAATAAAATTATGTATTGATGTATACGAGACGTTGCGTTTCTCTTTCATATAAATTCAAAACTAAAGGTTTCAGAGCTTCAACTCCATTTTACTGCTGCAAAATTAAAAGAAACTTCTGAAACGTTCAGACAGGTACATACTAAAGTTAAGGGCTGAAGCAATTAATCGGATTAATTGTGATTAATCGGTTGTTGAAAATATCAAATAATTTAGCAGTTGATTGTTGTGGCTTTTTTTTTTTTTTGAAGACAAAATGTAATTTGTTGAAAGAGCAACAGAGCAAGTCAAAACTATGTATTGCATTTTAAGGTAAAAAAAAAAAAAGTTCAGTCTGACAGAAAAGTAAGTTGAGTTTTTGACATGTTGCTAAAAGTTATTTTTATTTTTTAGCTACAGATGCACCCTTTGCTACAAGTGATCAATTGTTCACTGAAGGAATAAAATGTTTATTTTCTTGTTTAAAGGGAACTCAATATTTTGCATTGAAAATAGAAATATAGTCTAAAAATGTTTATGCTAGTAAAAAAAACTTTATAAAAAAGTGGTTAACTGAAAAATGTGTAGAATCAAGTTTTTTAAATCCGATTAATCGCTTGATTACTCAAGTACTTGAATAATTGCTTGATTGATTGATTGATTACTCAAATAATTATTAGATGAAGCCCTTCTACAGTTAAGTCTAAAACTACTTGTGCTAAATATTAGGCAGAGTCTTTCCAAACTCAAAGCTCATCACAAAAAAAAAAAAATCGGTGACATGCAAAAAGTTGCTGTCATTTTTTTCCCCCTCTTTTTTTTCTTTTGTTCTTCTTTTTTGTTAAATTGTAAACAAAAACTGTTAAATTTGCTCATACTTTGATCTCACTGCCAGACAAGCTAATTGGTTGAATGAAACAAATTTAAAATCTTAACCTTCAAGGTGTGCTCATTATGTCGTCCTCAGTCGTAGCCAGATTTCTAATGAAGTGAAGAGGGTTCGGCTTTAACTGGTTCGACTGCAGCTGAGAGAGACCGGGAGGAACAGCAGCGCTGCATGCCAGAGGAACAAAACCTCATGCATGTTGACAAAGTCACACGTATTGTTCTCAGGGTAGGTTAAAATAGCATGACTCAAATTATTTTGGTAATAAACATCAGCCTGAAATTGACACAATGGTCTTTATATTTGCTTTTTTTATTGTGTTATCTTGTAGAAACTGCAATTTACTGAATATCACAATTCAACATATATATATATATATATATATATACTGCTCAAAAAATAAAGGGAACACTCAAATAACACATCCTAGATCTGAATGAATGAAATATTCTCATTGAATACTTTGTTCTGTTCAAAGTTGAATGTGCTGACAACAAAATCACACAAAAATCATCAATGGAAATCAAATTTATTAACCAATGGAGGCCTGGATTTGGAGCCACACACAAAATTAAAGTGAAATGTTCCCTTTATTTTTTTGAGCAGTATATATATATATATATATATTAGGGGACCTTTTCTATTTGTTTCAATACGTCTCATTTGCGTGAATTACAGTAAGAAATCGCAACAGCTTCATAAATAATACATATTTTCTAAAATTAATTTTGTACTCGTAACTCGTCTTTAATTCACACACTTCCATTCTTCTGAAGTTGACCTCAAAGTCACAGATCACTCATTTTCTTTTGTGTGAATTTGAGGAGAATACATTTCTAGGAAACTTAAAAGCAATGTTTTCCTGAACAATGTAAATTTTTCATGTTATCTTAGACTCGGTTGGTAGCTGCATTTCCACGTTTATTGTCTCCACTATTGTGATGGGATGTATTGTGGACATCCCATCAGATTCAGTTTTGAACTCTGACCTTTCCAAAACCTCTAACATTTTTTTTCCCCCCTTAATTTGAATGTTGAAATTTAGGTTCAGTCGGCCCAGATCATGATTCTGCCTCCACTGTTTGTTCATCGGTGCTCTGTTGGAGACACTCAGTGTCGTATTTAAAGTCGTGGGAGATTCCACCCCGACTCCTGGAAGTTTTCTTTCAAAGAAAACATTTCTTTTCTTGTAATCCTCTTATCTGGTCCAGATGTTCGTAGAAAATGAAGCATCTATGTCAGGAATTCCTACAGTTCTTCCTGCGTTGCCATCAGGTTCCCGGACCGGTTTCATTCCTGTCTTGTCATCTGTTCCAGAGGAACATGACATGTTTTGTGAAGTACCTGCTGTCCTGTATCATCTCCATTATTTATGACTCTCCTCATTGTGCTGCTGCATAAAACACAATGTGACTTTTTTTTTTTGGCTCTTGTTCTGACTGAAGTGTTGACACGATGTATAATTAACGAAGCACCGGTCGAACCAGAAACTTAGATCAACACTCAGGAAAGATGAAACAAGTTTTATTTGAGTGTGCAAGATGATTGCCAGCGAGAGATCTACTTCAGATTTGAGTGGATTTTTCTTTTTGATTCCTCTCCTGACTGATACGTTTGTACAAAGCAGTCATTTTGATCCTGTGTAACCTCTGCCAGCGAGGATTTCACAGGATGAAACCGAGCAAACGTCACCAAATTCATATGTCCATATCAGCAAAAAACACAAAACAAAAAATAAAATATTAGATAAAAAGTGTAACATTGATGGTGAAATATGCTAGTGTGAAACTGTCTAGCTAAATGCTCCCACTGAGAAATAGCTGGAAGAAACTCAAATTTTTGTTGTTGTTGTATTTTTAAATAGAAATCAAATTTTGAAAAAGCTGCAATTTACAACAAAAAAAGCACAATTTAACTTCTAAGATGACATCAGAAATAGTCAATAAAGGATATCCAATCAAAATACAAACAAGAATGTGGAAAGAAGAAATATTCACTGCAACTCCATGACATGTTTTAACACAGTTGTTGGTTTTCACGTCACAGCATACTGGGAAACATTTTGAAATGAAAACTCAAAGTTCCGTCCTTTTTTTTTTTTGAAATCACAAAAACTTCCCATTATGCAGAATTATCCTGCTAAGCTGGGACAAACAGCTGAACGTAAGGCAAACACACTGTATTATTATTTCAGCCTTCCCTGTATGCATATGTTGTGCCACGGAGCCTCGGTCTGCAGTGTAAATATGCACGTTATGTTGCATCGGCTGAGCAAACAGATGTGTGCAAAATGTCGAAGCCGGATCATTCTTCTCCTGCGAGAGCAACAGCGATATATATTTCCTGTTGCATTTTTTTTTAAACCTGAACTCAGAATGACTTGGCAAGAAGTGTGAATTGTACCCGAACCTGTGTGTGTCGTTTTCATAGATATCATTCTGAGGTTTTTATTTTTTTACTTTACAGTGGAGATGCTGATACTTCTCTGGGAACGATAGTTTTAAACATACAAACACATGAAAAAAGGGGCTTACGCTTTTGCATCATTTGCAGTTAAAATACTGAATCAAAACACTTGTTTTCTTTTGCTGCCTGAAGTTAAATCAGATCAAACTTTTCTTGTTTTAATTCAGCTAGAATCAGTAAAATTATTTCTATGTACTAAATATAACAATAATGAAAGAGTATTTTTTAAAAACCACAAGTTTACATGAAGAACTAGAAACTTCCTGAAGAAATTTAACCGGGGCCTGCCAAAGTGTGCCCATCGGTCTGGACCCAGCGTTCTGATGCTAAAAGTTAGCATTAATGGTAAAGAAAGCTGCAATGTAGTCAATAACCGGAGTCAGAAGCATGTGGACTAACTAAACTGTACCTGTACAGCTTAGCTCAGTATATTAAAATTAATGCATAAGCTAAAATTATCCAAAATGCTAATGTTAGCATGAAGACTATCAGTAGCATGTGGGACATCACTAGCATGTTCTCTATCATTGACTTACTCCATTCAGTTTACTAAACATGGCAAATAAGTAAGAAAATTAACTAATAGGTTATTTTAGGTAAAAGGCTAATGCTAATGCACTGCCTTGCTGCACAAGGCAGTGCACTAGTGGGGACAGTGAAATGCTAATGTTTGTGCTAATGTTAATGAACTAGCCTGAGAAAAAAAACACATAAAAAAAGCTTAATATTATTGCACTACCTGCAGCGGTGCACTGACGTGAGAGGAATATGCAGGCTTTTATTTTGAAAGTTTCAGTAAATTCCATTTTAATGACCACACTAGTTCAATGTGTAACAGTGGTTTGTTTAAACCAGTCAGATAAAGCCCAAAAGAGCAATTACCTGATGTGAAAAATGTCAAGGCTTTTATTTTGAAATTTTCAATACTATAAAAAACCTTTCCAGTATTTATGTAAGACTTAGTGACCTCCAAGATGCCACACCTGGCCATAGTGACTTTTAGAGATTTTTTTTAATCCGCCATACTGCTCACTGTTCATGGTTGCAAAATAAGAACTAGGTCATTGTTCAACCAGTGGCATGTGTGTCATGGATCATAGAAAAATGCTGCTTCAACTACATTTATTTCAAATGATTTGCTAACATGTACAAGTAGAAGTGCCATTTGTGCTTTTCTTAAAAATATTTATTAGCAGATAGTTTTTTTTGTTGTTTTTTTTTTTTTGTTTTTGCCCCATTTTCAAATAACTTATTCAATGTTGGAATTTCCACTCATTGAAGGGAACAAATTCACAGTACTGACAATAAATTATTTACACAGGAACAAAAGAAGTTGGATTCTTTGCATTTCACAAACTCTGGAGCTTGTTTTGCTTTTTTGCATCATCCCATTGATTTTGAGTTTCGAGTTGACTCCTGTGTTTCTGCTCTTTTGTTCTGTTCATTAGAGTTTTTCCCTTTGCCTCCTTTCTGTTTCGATTCCGTGTTAAACTTTTCTCAGCACCCATGTTCTTCCCCTCCATTTTTAAAACTCTCCCTTCTTTATGGCTCCAGTAATCATCCCAGTTCCTCCTGTTGTTCCTCCTGGTGGTTCTGTTTTCTTCTCCGTGCTGCTAATTCTCATTTCTTGTTTTTTTTTTTTTTTTTGTAGCTTACCTTGTGCCTGCTTTTGATCTCCTATACCAACAACAAGCACAGAGAGCGTGCTTCTCGAGTAAAAGATGAATTCATTTAAAGGTTCATTCTGAAAACAGGAGATATTTCCAGCTTGTAAAGTTGTAACAAATTTACAGCCAGCAAGTTGCTCCTGATGTAAAAATGCAGCAGCAGAGCAGGAAGGCGCTCAGCCTGCTTACTTATGACTTTATTCGCTGCCATTAAAATCAATAGCACTGCAGCTTCATCAGCCTCACCTACGAGTTCTGGCTCTTTTCCCAAACGGAGGCCCATTAAAAATGGAATCTCCCTACCTGACTCAACTCCACAGAAACGGTTTGTCAAACATTTCACTTTGGTTCTGGTATAGCTTCTGTGTTCGTTTATTAAAAACCTGCACATAAAAAGAAGGCTGTGTAAACTCTACAACAGCCTGATCCCGACCAGCAGGACAATAAAAGTCCACTCAGCGGTCCAAATATTGGCACCGGCCCACCTGAAGTGGATTTAAACGAACTTGCCCTGAAAGCAGCAAGGGTGCAGAGAAAACCTAATCCTCACAGGTCTTTGGAGAGAGGAAGAGGAAGAGTTTGGAACCAGAGGAGAGTCTTGTGTTTCCTCCCAGATCCAGTAGCCTTCTTGGGCTTTTCATACTTCCGAGGAGGAGATTCCTTCCTGCGGAGTCCCAGAAACAAAAAAGGAAGATGCGTCTTTGTGCATAATTTGCACCATTTGCCTGAGACAGATGTTTGCTCTTATGTGACAAACGTCGACTGTTTTCTCTTTTTCCATCTAATGTAATGGCAGGAGACGGAAAAAGGACAGGAGAGGAGGGAACAGAGAGAGAGACAGAGAGGAGAATAATTACCGCTGATTTCCCTGAGAGCAGATCAGAGGAGTGTTGATTTTCAGTGTCAGCACTCCGAACAACACAGACAGATGTTTGCTCTCCCCAGACCCCCCCTGTAACGACTTCAAAGTATCTCCCAGCTCCCTAAACAAATCACGCCAGTGATTAGCCACCGCCACTGGCCCATTTCCACACGGAACCGTGCTTTTACTTTCAAGCAGCTCGACTCCAGGGTGGAGACTGAACAGACCCACACACACACACACACACACACACACACAGCATGGATGCTCATCTCCCCTCTGTGTCTGAAACCCCCCTCCTGCTTATTAGTCATATTAAAATAACTTTCAGCATTCGTATCTCAACAACCTGGGTGGCTTAGTTCAAAAATCACTTCCAGTTTCACATGCATGGTTGCAAAATCCTACTATTCTTATTTTATCTAATAATCTGGCTTTTCCTGAATAATTCTAACATTTCTTTAACCGTTTGTAGTGACTTTCACTTTCACGGCGACAAAAAGACGGTACTGGCTGCTGATGCTTCCTGTGTGTCTGCGTGAGGGGATGCGAGGAGGAAGTGGCAAAGAGAGCAGCTGAAACACGAGTCGTTAAATATTAAGATGATCGAAGAAACACTCAAAATGACGTTATGGGTTGTTTACTCCAAAATTTTCAGTCAAAATGTGGTTTAAAGTGTTATTTAAAACAGATAGCTGATTCTCCCCGCTCCCTGTTTTAGCTTTTGGAAATGTTGAAATTATAATTGTAAAAAAAGGATAATTAAAATAAAAAAAAACCTGTAAATTTTTTTACAGTTTTTAAAAAAATACAGTTTAATTTAAAATTACAGTTTAAAATTTACAGGTTTTTTTACAGTTTTATTAACTGCAAAAAAAATGCAGTTTAATTTTTAAACAGTAAAAAATATTACAGTTGAATTTTTTTTAACTGTATTTTAAAATTACAGTTTAAAAAACTATATTTTTACAGTTTTTAGCTGTAAAAAAGCTACAGTTAAATTTTTTTAAAACTGTAAAATTACAGTTTAAATTAATCTGTAATTTCTAATTAAATTACAGTTCAGGTGAACTGAACTGCTGCTGTGTTCAGTTCACAGCAGCTGAACATTTTTTGTTCAGTTGTTGTGAACTGAACAACTGACCTTTTGTTAGTTGCTGACCTTTTCTCTCTGATGTAATTTCATTTCTTCTCTTGTTTCTTTGTATCCTCTTTTTATGATTACCATATTGCTTTTGTACATGTGCAGCATTTCCATAGTACACCCACACACACACACACACACACACACACACACACACACACACACACACACACACACACAGCCAAACAAACAAACAGACATCCAGTCTCATAACCAGCAGGCGTACACGGTGAGCGTCTTCATAAACTACTGCAGTGTTGGAACAATTAAATAAAGGAGCCAAAACACAATCTAAATGACAATAACATGGAATAATATAAATCAGTTTGTGCTTTGTGACATTATAAGGACAGCATTGCGCAAATTTAATAAGGGTGAGTGTGATGAGGAATGCTTGACTCAGACGAACAAAAAAAAGTTGACAAGAAAAAAAAATGAAGCAATAAACAGAGTCTGCACGTGCGTGCTTATGAGCCTTGGTGCGTTCGGGTGTTAGTAAGCCGAGCCTGTGGAAGTGAACAAGCGGCCTCGATGCTGATGTGGATTTACTGAGTCCTGTAAACAGGCTGAAGAGAGCCTCCATTGTTTCCACAGCTAATGCTACAGCTAAGGAATCCAATCCCATAATCCTCAGTGCCGCTCTTTCCTTCAGACTTTTGCAACTGTGTCGGCCTCCCGTGCTAAAAACAATCCATTTCTGAAAGCAAGAGAGACCCTCATCTCTCCTGGTTCTTCTTCTTCCAGTCCGAAGTGACGCATGAAAACTTCAAGTGCATTTTTATATCAAACTATGATTACATGAGTAAATATAAATCTACTCCCCAAGACTTTATAACTAGCAGAACAACTGCTATCAACCAGTTGCAGGAAATCTGTCCCTCTCTTTGCTGTGGAATTGCTTCTGAATAAATATCACAGAATCTCATTCAGATTTAACTATAGAATTTGACTAGGCCACTCAAAACACAGTGCATTTTTGGGTCAATTTTCTGCTGCATAACCTAAGTGCACTTGACTTTAAGGTAACTTTTTAAAAAATATTTTGACAAGGTGTCCAGATGCAACAGGACACACATCTCACAAATAGTTCCCCGTTGTAATCAAAATTATAAATACTTTGTCCCCAAATCAATTTCATCAATCAATTTGGTGAAATTGAATTATGGTAGACAATTATAGGCGTATCAAGATCAACACAAAATAAATCACAAGTACATACAGAACAACTGGGCATTTCTTCAAGCACACTACATACACATCAAATGATTAGGAGCTTAGTAGTTTCCGGGAGAAATTAAAATTTAGATTTTTTTTTTGTAAAAAGAAGTAACAGTAATGCTAAAGATGCTTGTTAGTAAATTGAAGAGATGTCTTGTTACTACTCATATCATTATGGATTTATTTTAGAAGAACTAAACATAATATTAGTGAAAATGGAAGTGTTGCTATTTGCTCCTCGTGAAAAATAAATTTAGCTGAATTAATTTGTAAAATTCTATCATATAGTAAATTTAATATGCAACATATATATATATATATATAATGCTTTCATTTATGGCTTTTTAACGCATCAGTCAACTTTTTGTCGTATTATACGGGCGCGCTCACGCCATCCGGCGCGAGCACGCAGCGGTGAGAACATGACGTCAGCAGCGTACGTGTTTAAGCCTGCCCGAAAATGTTCTCCCGTGTTGTTGAATTTCGAAGGAGCGCAGGACTTTGCAGTGAAATAATACAGTTTTGTCGGTGAGGAACACCTAAGCAGACCGCATGTTTCGCAGCTGAAGTCCTTCGCGGTTCCATTTCTTGGCGAAGGTTGTGATTTCGGACGACTCCGAGGGAAAGTTTGAGCTATCCTTTTTTTCTCCCGGAGTGATGTCGAATCCTGGGAGTCGGAGAAACGGGTCCAGCACAAAAAACCCACGGCAAGGAAAAAAAAAAAAAAAAAAAAAAACGAGCCAAAGAGAAAACGCTTACAGTGCATGTTTTATTCAGAGCTAAATTGCCTTGTACTCAACAGTATATTGTAATATGTTGATGTAGTCAAACCAAACAAGTTTCTGCGGGGCTCTTGGTGTGTTCGTTACCCAAACATCCGGTTTTTGCGAGGCGAACAGCAGTTAAAGCCTAGCCTGTTAGCAAAAATGCTACCAAAATTGCCGATAGGACAGCCGAAAAGCTGTCTTTTGTTGTGTTTTACGGCCGATTTACGCTTATGCTCGCCTGTTTGCATGTTATTAGAGAGAGTGGCGACTGAAAGCCGTCCATAAACTTTATTTACAGCCAACCGTCGCCTCTAAGTATTAGCCCGCTGGTGTTAGCCTTTAGTAACACTGTAGTTACTGCTGACCGCTATCGCTGGGTTAGCTACACCCATTTTAAGGGGGTTGACCACCAGCAGGACCCGCCGCTTTTTTAGCTAATGCGACAAAATTAAAAACATATAAAGCAAATGTTTCTCCGCATCCTCTGCGAAATCGATTTTTTTCGTGCAGATATGACATGCTAGCCTAGATAATACCAGTGTGTATCGATTGGCGTTTGGCTGCTGTGTCAGCTGCAGTTAGACTCATTGAACTTATCCCGACCCGGACGAGTTGGACACGTTTGCTCCCCGGGCATCACGTATTCAACGCACCAAGGATACATGTATATATATTTTTTTCTCAGTTTCTGGGTCAGGATTTTCTTCGTAGGAGTCTGCTTTTTTTCTCCCACTTTCCTACGTGGACAGAGAGCAGGAACAATGGTTTTTACTGTAGCTTAATGTAACGCCACTAGGCATCGAGGGGCCTCTATTCAAATGGAAATGACCTCCCATTGCTGCCTGGCTCACTGTTTCCCTTCTGCTCAATTTACAATGGGACATGCAGGCATGTTGTGTTTTCTTGTTCAGTACTCATCTTTAAAATGAATCACACTTCTTTTCGTTAGATAGCTGTGTTCACTTTATTGCTAACGTTCAGCCTTCGGTTAACTTCATCTCTATATCACTTGTTAGAACAGTGCTGCCTTTACACAAGAACTCACTCTCATTGCCCCCTGGTGGACAACAGCAGTACAACATGCACATGAACAAAGTGACAGGATATAGAACTTGTAGCTTTACCTTTCAAAGTAAATTAGAAAACATGAACGCATAACACAGAATAACTCAAAGACAAGTTAAGATGAGAACATATTCTAACAAGGCACCACAGCTTCATTTTGTACAGTTTTATGTTTGCTTGTTTTTTATATTAGAGATGCTAGTATGTAAATGATATGTTCAAGCAAAAACCTGTTTTTAACCTTTATTTTTCTACGTGACTTTGCTTTTTGCCAAGCAGGATTTCAAGCCGGTAGAGCAGCAGAAACATCCTTCCCAAATTAAAGACTCATCTTTCCACATTCCGGATTTCATAAAACTCCGAAATGTCTTTTCAGTTAATCTGCTCAGGCACATGATAGACCAGGTTACTGCTGCGTTTTGTTAATGTGGAAACAACTGATGCCATTCTTGAGTTCATATAATGCTACTGCTTAGAACGATGCAGTGTTTTCAGTCATAGTATCCTCGTGGGTAAAGTCTGCAGCGCGATCTTAATTCACGTGATGAGAAATCTGTATGTAAATGACACATGTGGTGACAAATTACATGATCGCGCTCCTTCTGTTATCCTTTTGCATCTGAAAGCAACCTATTCCACTCATGTGCTTAAATAAGCTATGGAGATAATTAACAAAAATTAACATCTGTATACCCGGATCCCAGAACAGCTAAGCAAAAAAATATGTCTGATTGGATCAAACGCTCCATTGAAGCGAAGCGTTGTTTTGATCAGGTTATTTTAGGTGCTTTAATTGTTTTGCCTTGACTCCTTCCAAAGAAGTTCAGGAAGATCCAAATAGATCTTATCAGAAAGTTGTGACTCAGATGATTTGCAGTGAAAACACAGCAGAGAACGCGTGTGTGTATGTGGGTTTGTGTAAGGCACATCGCTCATTATTTCAACATGGACGCAAAGGTTATTGCCCCCCTCCGAGTACGTCCCGCCCCCCCCCAGGTATGACTGGAATCCTAATTGGGCGAGGAATGCGGGTTGAGCCAATGGGCCGACTATGCTGCCGGCCAGCTCTGTTTAGTCTGACAGACTGAACGATTGTTTGGCCTACATCAGAGAAGTCTGTGTGTCTGTGACAGGGAGTCTGGCTCTGGGTCACACTTCAGAGCGCCCTCAGTGTGTTTATGCAGGGCTTCTATTTAGCCAGGCAGAATGTAGTTGTTGTATTTGATGGGTGCCGTACAGTAACCCTCGGGAACAAGCCTCAAATTAGTGGTTTCACAAAGATTCCCGCGAAGACGTCGGTACGACGCGAACGCGGGCAGCATTTAGCCCTGGCTGGTTTCCAGCCGTCTGCAGCCAGGAGTTTAAATGAAGCGCAGACGGAGGAAACAAACGTGCACTTTTTCTTTTTTTTCTTTTTTTTTTTACCCCCCTTGTTTTGGTCAAAACTTGTTTCCTTAAAACAAAATTCAACTTTCCATAAATGCCTCAACACGATGGATCAACATTGAAAACGCACGCTGCACCACTGCAATCCAAAATAGAAGCAAACTGTTCACTTCCTGAAGAAATGTCTGACACAGAAGCTCTGCTAGTTTTTTTCAACTCGACAAATGTACTAATTCAAAAGCATTTCCAGTTTTTCACATTGCAAAAAAAAAAAAAAAAAAAGAAAAGCAATTTGCAAGGTCTCCGCACATTTTTAAAAAGTCTTAGAAAAGTACAAAAGAGTCACATATTTCACATAGTCGGGTCAAGCTTTTTCCCTGAATGATAGAAGTGAGCCAGGTAAAGACCAACGTCGTCCAGAAAGCTGGTGACAAACTACTCTTACCCATGAGAGATGCAAAACAGCTAGCTAGCAGTGGTTTATTAGCAACTAATTAGCAACAGCTTCAACTGCTTCCAGTAACAGAACGTAATGAAGACATGAATGTCTGCGTCCGACTCAAGCTTTCGCCTGACAGAAAAGTCTCACGAGAAAAACTACATAGAATAGAAAAGATTAAATGGTCCTGTGATCAAAGTATATACAGCCAACTTACATATTTTCTAATGAATTTAAGACATTTTAAGGCCTTAAGTTTATATAGATGAATTTGTCATGACACATTGTCGCAAATTTCATTCATAATGGTCTTAAAAAGCTCTTAAATTTGCGTTGGTGAAACCTGCGGAAACCCCGTGTTTTATAGCATTTACCTTTGTGAAATTGTAACCACAGAACAGCTTCTTAGGTCTGCATAGTCAAAGCTAAACAATGAACCATTTCCAGGAAACCAACTCATGTTCTAAGCACTTTCCTGTTTCTCACTAACCAATAAGTGGGTACCGTCGAGGGACAACAAATTCTTCGTGCTGCAAGTGGCCGGGTTGTCTGTTTTTCTGTGGCTGTTGCCATTTGAGCTGGTATTTGGGCCCTGGAATGACCAACGCTACTTCCTGATTTCACGTAGCAGTCACATGATCCAGCTCCTAGACGCGCCGTCAGCCCTTTGGCGTTGATGCCACTGAGGATTCCTACCGGTGAATAAGCCACCGCTGATCATGCACTCAGTTTATTAAACCGAGCTGCTGCTGCTTTAGGTGAGGTTATGTCATAGCGTTGCTGCAGATTATTGAATATGATTACATAGTACCTCTGGGTTTTAATTTGTTAAAATGATGGCTCCTTTTAGAGCTCTCTGTTAGATAATCTGGATACATAATAATGTTAGAAACTGAATTAATGAGACATTAAAAAAAATGGGTGGAAGTTTGAAAAATTAATATAATAGGTGTTGTTTTTTTCTGCCAAAAATAAAGGGATAAACAAACATTAAATCACAAAGAATGTATAAGTTTAGTCATACTTTTGTAGCCAGTTGTAAAGATAGATATATACAGAGTACAATTATACAGCCGTTTTCGGAAAAAAATACAATGCTTCAACAGTTTCTCATTGCAGAAATTTGGCTAAAAAACTTCAACTTCCCCAAATTAGGAAATTCCATGATCTTATTTTAATTAATTGGAGACCTTTTTGTTTTTCAAAGCTATGATGTAAAACACAAGGAAGTGATATTACTGATAACTGCTGAATTGGCACACAATTAGTTGTGATATAAAAACTTATAATATTATATCTGGATGATTTTTCTGGTCGTTTGGTGGCTGGATTAGTAATACGGAGCAATTTGTCTGACTTAGAGGTGACATCTCTAAAGCAGCTTTCTTTTACATCATGGTTGAGATGAGTCAAAGTTTTGCAATCGGTGTGATCTGTGTTTTTTTGATTAAAGATTCAACCCGACAGTAAAGACTTTAGACAATTCTGAATTATGTTTAACAACTACAACATAAGGAGACATTAGAGTTCACATTTTTGGTCTTGTTTCTGGTAGCAGTGATTCATTTTTCACATTCGAAACAAATGTGATAGCATGTTGTGTGTGTAAAAGAGGAATGGCTATAAATTGGAGTTTACTATTTTAAAACAAATAGAAAGTGCTTATACATTTCCAGACCCAGCAAAGTTCATGAAGGGCAGCGACTGAGAGCTTAAAAAAGATAAAACGAAGCAACTTGTCTGTATTACTTTCAGCCTTCCTGTTGTCTGCTGAAGTCTCACTCTGCTTAAAAAGCAGCGAATGCCCTTCACAGAACACATTTATGATTCCTCTGGCTGGATTTTCAAACACCTTGCTGAAAATGGCTAACTTTAAGTCTCCGTTACTCATTGAGGACCATGAGAGTCGCTGTTACCTCGGTCTGTTAGGCACGGTGCATTCACTAATCAGAAAAAGATAGGATTTTCAAGTTTCTTACAGACTGAAGTTAGGGCGATGAAGCAGGAAACTGTCAGATTTCAGTCACCAGACGATTTAATGGCCCGTCACTTTAGTGAAAATTTTCTGTTGTTTGAATATTCACTTTTTGGGAAATTAAGATTTTCTTTCACTAATGCACTTCTCAGGTCTCCAGCACGATGTTAAGAACTACCATCTTGTTTGACAAGATTGTAGTTATTTTGATTTTGAATTCAGTTCAACTCAAAGAAGGAATTATTCAAATAAAGGCCAGTTTTTAAAGATACTTTCTCTCAGTTATATTTTTCAAGGAAAAGAAGTGAGGAAAAATATAGATTAAAATCAGAAATTTAATTTGGCAAAAAAGAAAAAAAGAGATTTTATTTTTAAGCCTTATCACCCAGGGCTTAGCAAGGTTTCCCCCCAGAAAACTTGTTAAGCCCGGTGGTTGGGGCGCAAAGCAGTCATTCATCCAGTGACCTGCCTTGTTTTTGAGTTAAAAAAATGTTTAAAGTTGACAGGAAATTTGAAAATATCACTTGATAATTATGTGTTTTTGGAATATTAATATCTGTACACCAACTATAAAGTCTTAAAAATGAAAAAAAAAAAAAAACTTAAATAAATAAGCAACGCTTAGAATGGGGGGAGCACAAGTAAAGCCTGGTGGCCCGCCAGGCTTATAAAACACTTGTTAAAACCCTGCATTTTGAAACAATTTCAGCTTGTGCTGGTGGCCCAAATCTTTACCATTCTTAACTTGTAGTAATGGGCCACTCATAATCAGTTCAAGGGCCACAATAGACCTGTGCCCCACACTTTGGACGCCCCTGTCTTAAAGGGTGAACAGAGTGTGTGATCATAAAAAAGAAGAAGGGGGGAAAACGTACACAATTATTCTCAAAATGGAGAGTTTGACTGTTGCATTTGATTTCAGCATTGATTTTTATTTTATTTTTGATTTTGAGGAAACACTCGCACCCCAAAGCAGTCCTTCAATTTAGTTTGACTTCAATCAGAGTGGAACCTTTTTGCTTGTTTTTTTTCCCCTCTTAACTTTAAAGCCAATAACGCCAAGAACTGAACTGGCATTGAGGGAAATCGGGCACCAGCTGAGCTGTCTCTGTCTCGGCCATTGGTTACCTTGGCAGCATGGGAAATTTCCCTCAACACTGCGAAGGGGGTCCGTCACACATTCAGTGCCACTAAGGAGGTGGTCAAGTAGCGTAAGAGAGAAGGGGGGTGGGGGGGGGGAGAAAAAATAAAGCCGGGTGTTAATCCGTGAAATCAGAGCAGTCCTCTGTTTGTGGCGAGGGAGCGGAAGTCCAGACGGAGTGGAGAGAATGGTTTTCCTGGACCGTCTGGATGAAAGAGAAGTCAGGGATCAGACTCCCTGTTCTTTTCCTCTCTGTCTCTCTCGGTGTCTGATGAAAAGATGAGATCTCGGTGTGGAATGCGTGAGTCAGGCAGTGGAGCCCTGAAAGAGGTCGGCGTGGGGAAAGAGGGAAGGATATCCTGTCAGCATTCTCCATGGCTTGATCACAGGAAGTAGGACTCGGCTGAGCCTGACACGTGTTTGCCACCAGTTGCCACATCCTAAACCACCGACTGTCTTACTCACCGCCTGGGGGAGCAGGGGGCTGACGGGTTTTAAGTCGACATGAAAAGATGTTTTTATATCAGTCATGTTAATCACTAACAGGCTTCATTCACTTATCTTTGCTGCAGTTATGAGGCAGGGCTGAGAAACATGAAACTGCTGCTGCGCAACTTACTCAGCAGGTTGTTGCTAGGTAACCAAAGAGCGAGTGAGTTAAGATGCCACCCACTTAGCTTAACTCGCTGTGAGAGGTTGAGCCTCAAAAGTATTTCTTATGCCTACATCCCCCAGAATGCTTTGCGGTTCTGGATCACAGTTCAGTAAAAATGATTGAACATTCTGTCATGTATTATCTATTGCTATTGATCATGTCTATCACGATATGTGTTGTTATTGATTTATTGTTCCTAACCATGAAATAATTTGCTTTTAGATGTTAAACTTTTTTGTGGTTCATAAGCTAATTCAATTTCTGATTTTCATTTTTTTAAATTCCCTCACTATTTAAAAAAAAAAGATTAGAAATGGCAGAATATATGTTTTTTTTATCATTCTTTCTTTAAGTTGACTTGAATTCGGAGTTGATGTAAACAGAAAGTGTAAAACACACTTGGTGAAACAAGATGGCAGCTCCTGGTTGGGTTGACATCACTCTGAACTATGGAGACCCAAGGAATACATTGGTGAAGAAAAGAATTAAAAATGTTCCTAAAAGTTAGCCCCCAAAAACAGAAAATTTGGTAAAATCGATTTATCGCCCAGCCGTAATTCCCAAACAACAAAATGTGTCATTCTTATAAGTGAGTAGCCATTGATTGTTCAGCTACCTGAAAATATAGCAGTTAGAGTAGGCCTACTGTTGCCTGCAACAAGTTTTTATTTTTATTTTAATTGTGATAAACTATAAAATGAATACCCACTCTATTTATTTTCAGTTTTAACCTTTTTTTTTTTTTTTTTTTTGCAGTTTTGCTTTTAATAACATAGTCTAACACTTTCTCTTGTAACTTTTTTTAAACTTCCCTGTTACTATACGAATTACTCTAGTCACAGTTTAAAAACGTCTTTATGTCTTTCGTTAGTGGAGCTCAACAGTTGCTTTGGGTATTTATTGTTGTTTTTTTTAGCTCATTAATATATGTTTACATGCATCCTCTGGCTATGTGAGCATGGCTAAAGTGTTACCAACACAACAGAAAGTATTAATTACATCGTAAGTCGGTGTGTAAACACGTCATTTTGTGATTATAAGCTACTGCGTGTTTGTGGGGTATTGAGAGCAGAAGATCATCTGTGTTTTCCAACAGGTTAGCGCAGGTCGGCTAAAATTAGCTGCGGCTCGCCAGCGGTTTATAGCACACCTGAGCTAAATAGAAGTGACCGCGTCATCCACGCGCTGCATAGGCAGGAGAATTCATGTTGACATGAGAAAACTTGGAGACAGAGTGGGCAGCCTCGTCTCAACAGTGGCGCGTTTTATCCCGCTCACCCAGCTCTGCAGCTCATCAGTATTCTTTGGCATTCATATTTTATCCTAAACTACATTCTTCCTCCTCACAGTGTTTGTTATGCATCAGAATTTATTAGAGCTGCCTACACACTAAGATTAGCCTCATGCTTATGCCTTTTTTTTTTTTCTTTTTTTTTTCACCCATGCAGTATTATGTGCCAAGAACCTCGCAAAGAAAGACTTCTTTCGTAAGTACTGCTGTGGCATTTTCCGTTTGTCGACTGTAACAACAATTGGTACACAGTGGTGCAGCGTTTTGGTGACGTCTTCGTGTGCGTGCAGGCCTACCGGATCCGTTCGCTAAGGTGGTGGTAGACGGATCGGGTCAATGCCACTCCACAGACACAGTCAAGAGCACACTGGACCCCAAGTGGAATCAGCACTATGACCTGTAAGCCTCCCGGTGACCCCTCACCTCCCACACGCCCAGGTTTCACATTCAGGCAGCGGTCGCGTGAAAGAAATCTTGACTAGTTCCCTCGCTTTTTGCAGCTACATCGGGAAGACCGACTCCATCACCATCAGCATATGGAACCACAAGAAGATCCACAAGCGGCAGGGGGCGGGGTTTCTGGGCTGCATACGACTGCTTTCCAACGCCATCAGCAGGCTAAAAGACACAGGATGTAATTTAAATATATATTTTTTCTTCTCTAAATGCTTTTATGTTTAACTCTATTTGCGTCTGGTGCATTCACTATGGCTTTCCTCCCTCTAGACCAGCGTCTAGATCTATGCAAGCTGAACCCCTCTGACAGTGACGCAGTGAGGGGGCAGATCGTAGGTGAGGATGGACTCGCTGATAAGCTATCTCTGTTTCCACTTGCCATTTTTTTCTTTTTTTTTTTATCTCCCTGCAAACGTTCAGCTGCAAAAATGTTAAGAAAACCCAGAAGGAGCGCAGACATCGTGCCCGATTCAGTCTGGAAACATCATCCCTGTAGAAGGACTTAAGTAATCTGCATCCCAAAAGATTAGAACGTCATTAAAAGTTTATTATTGAGAAATGGCAGATTGTAGAAAAAAATACGTCCATGTGCTCGACTGCAGCTTTCTGCCAGCAGTCGGTTTCTTTAGCAGTGACCTTCTTCGTCGGGTGTCGGCGACCGTCTGCTCCACATCTGTGAAGTCAGCAGTTATCCCGTCCCTTTATAGGCCGCAAAATAACACATTTAGAAGTCATTAAGTTACAACGATCAATACGTTTTACATCGACCAATACGGACCCATATAATACCATTTTCACTTTTTAAATTGAATCAATTAATTTCTCATAATTTATTGTAGAACGCATAGAGAAGCTGCCATTTTGCTGATACTGTCCTCCAAACTGGAATTCGCTCCCAGAAGACCCAAAGCAGTGTTTAAGAATAAAATCAAGAAATTAGTTTTTAATTTAGCTGATTCCTAAGATCCTGTTCACATGTTAGATTATCTTTCTGATTGACTTTTTTTTTAATTTTAGGCGTTTTTATATTTTTAAAAATATTTTTTTAAAGATGTTTAGTCGGATTAGAATTTTCCAACTTAACTTGTATTTACGTTAATAAATTGTTTTCAATGTATTTTTTAAATCATTTTTAGAAATATTTGTAAATGCATTTTATTTCAGTCTAATTCTTCTTTTTCTTTAAACCCAGTTTTATATTTTTATTCCCGTGTATTTATTGGCGATAAAGATGGAAACCGATGTTTCCTCCTCTACCATCCACATTGACAGATTCAAACATCTATGAATGTATTTTTATTTTTTTCTTCACACATTTTAACAGTTTTATCTTAGTTTTTTTCTTTATCTTGTACAGGACTTAATAATTAGATCCTGACTTACTGATTCTGTCCAATGTCGACATGTTTCCTGTTTGCAGTGAGCTTACAGACGCGGGACCGCATTGGCAGCGGTGGTCCTGTAGTGGACTGCAGAGGACTGTTGGAAAACGATGGGTGAGCATCTGCAGACCTTTATAACGCTCTAACTTTAATTTTATGACGGTTAAATATAACATTTAGACTTCTGGGCTTTGCGTGTGACCCCTCAGACCCGTTTTCGAGGGCTGCTTCAGCGAAGAGCCGCTGCCCTACTCCGACCCCACCGGCGCGGCGGGCGGCGGGAACTGCCGGCTGGACTCCCCGGGTCAGGAGAGCCGCCTGCAGACTCTGCGAATCAGAGGGCCGGACTCCAGGGGTCACGGCCACACCCCTCAGAACCGACCTCACGGGCATCAGCCGCCCGATCTACCGGAGGGATACGGTCCGTCCTCAAACGCATTTATCAGCTCAGTCTAAATTTAAAACAGCCACGAATAACATTGTTTCCTTATTGTAACAGAGCAACGAACAACTGTGCAAGGCCAGGTGTACTTCCTCCACACGCAGACAGGGGTCAGCACCTGGCACGACCCTCGGATACCACGGTAGGATTACTCACTGGTTATAGTCGAACAGCTTGAACAGAGGGAAAATCTTTAAGAAATGACACTGAAAATTAGACTTTACACTGAAGTAATTATGTGTTTTTGTAAAAAAAAAAAAGGTGTTCTTCTGTTTGTAGGAATGAATTGTTGAAGCATTAAAATTGATAAACAGTCAGAACAAAGAACAATAATGCTGAAAAGTCTGAATAAGTATAGAAAAAATAAAAACTGAGCAGGAAATTATTGATTTTTCTTTTCCAGATTTTTTTGGTCATCAAAAAAAAAATTCAAACATCTTAGTTTCTGAAAAATAAATAGTTTTTCAGATTGATTTATACTTACATGTTTCATCACAGCTGTGACGACGTTTTAGTTTTTGATTTACAGACTTAAGAACCCGTAAGTGAACGCTGACATTTCAACAAAGATCCTTTGAGATTCAACTTTAACCAGCACTTGTTGTTCTGAAATCTGCTGTGGCTTAAATACCAAACATGTCTGGCATGTCGTGCATATTTACAGCAGAGTAGCAGAGATGCTGAACTGCATTTGAAGAATCTGTGTGACGCGTTCCAGTCCAGTCATTTTTTAAATTAACTTGAGCCAAAAAAAAAAAAATTATTATAAACATAAAAATTCTGACTTTGGGGGAATATTTTGTGTTGAATGTAGTAAAACCCGACTGTAAAATCTAGAAGTTTGAGTCAGAAAACGTCTGAGAAAACGTTCCGTCTCGTTCTCTGATTCTGGAGTAGGGATCTGGCCAGCGTGAGCTGTGAGGAGCTCGGCCCGCTGCCGGTGGGTTGGGAGGTCCGAAGCACCGTGTCCGGCCGCATCTACTTTGTGGACCACAACAACCGGACCACGCAGTTCACCGACCCACGTCTGCACAACATCATCAGGTGTGTGTCCGACCCGGGAACGCTCCAGACTGCAGGCTTGGCCCGCTTCAGGGCGGCAGACTCCCGCAGCACGTCCTTAATAGGTGGATTTTAGTCTGACTTGTTCTTAGCCTGATCTGACACTGACTTAAAGCTTACACCCAGTCTGGACCCGGACGTGACCTACTAACGGTCATCGGCTCCGCTAACACCACAGGGAGGTGTGATTTACAGAAACGCTGGCTTACGGGAGATTTAGCTCGGCGCGCGGCGTCTAATCCCGTCTGCTCTCCTGGCCCGACGCCCGTCTCACCCACCTCTCGCTTCTTCTTCCACTCACCCTCCAGCCACCAATCCCAAGTGAAGGAGACGTCCCAGGCCCCGCCGATGGACGTCGGTGTGGACGAGGGGGGAGGCGGAGGGATCGGCGGCGGCGGAGGAGACGGAGACGTGGCGGTGCGCTACGAGCGAGACCTGGTGCACAAGCTGAAGCTGCTGCGCCACGAGCTGTCGCTGCAGCAGCCTCAAGCGGGACACTGTCGCATCGAGGTGTCCCGAGAGGAGATCTTTGAGGTGAGGAGGGACGAGAAAGGGTAACATACTGCTGGACTGCATCGTTTTTGTTTCGGATTCCAACAAGCAACAATAAATATATATGAAAAACAGCTTGTTAAATGCATGTAAAAGTGCAAAACAACATATATATATATATATATATATATATATATATATATATATATATATATATATATATATATATATATATGCTCTTTTTTTTTTTTATTTTTTT